>NW_027185872.1:6053949-6062478 GCF_028583685.1 Petaurus breviceps papuanus | reverse complement strand
GAGAGAGAGAGAGAGAGAGAGAGAGAGAGAGAGAGAGAGATTCATTATCTGGGGATAAAACAAAAAGAAACAGGCCACATTTGCCTTGATCTTACCCAGAAGCAACCTAACATCATTTCAGAGTTGGTTTTTAAAGTTGATAACTTCCAGGGCAAGTGTGTCAGAGAAGGCTCTGTGACAAACCAATTAAGTGAACTTGAGTCCAACAAAGAGAGAAGTTATGCTTCTCTCTTTTTGCTGGGATGGCACCAGTCAGCCAAGAGGATGGAGCCTGGAAGTGATTGTCAGTGATTGGGGATATTGTAGCCAGAAAGGAAGGGTTACTTGGATCCAAGGAACTTTCAGGGGTGATGGAAGTGAAGCCAGACTCAGTAATTCAGATGTGATCTGGAAGATCTGAACAAGGACATTGGCTAACACAAGCATAAGGAGAAACACTGTAATTTAAATGTTCATATCTACTAATGAATGAAGCCATGCTGTTTTGAACACATTTGGCACCAATACTGGCTAGTATGAGAATATGCCCAAATCCACATCGACATCCATAAGTGACACCCATAGGCTGCCTGAAGGTTCACAAAATGCTTTATGTCTATTATCTCACTGGATCCTCACAGCACTCTAAAGCAGATGCTATGATGAGCCCCATTTTGCAGGTGAGGAAACTGAGGGAGAGCTTAAGTAACTTTCCCAGGGTCACATAGCTAGCAAGGGTCTGAAATGGGATCTGAACCCAGATCTTCTTGACCCAAGACTTCATGCTGTATTTCCCATCCCCGGAATTCGTTTACAAAGGTGTTTTGGAGGGTGATTTTGCTGAATATTCTCTCCTTATTTCTCACCTCTCAAAGTGCACATTTAGCATCAAAAGAAGATACTGTTTAGAGAGATTTAATATTAGAAAACACTTATAGTGTTAGCATCTGGCCTGCATAATTCATGAGCCTCTGTATCTCCTAGTGCACTCCTTTCTTACCTTTTCATTAGGTTTACCCACAGCAACATGGGGCTTGAGGGTCATAATGGTCATAACTGACCTTGGGAGAAGGCTTCAAGACTGCCCAGACACTTTGCACACGCTCCATCACCAGGTCCTCACGATGAGTGTAGAACGTCAGCAGGGCCAGTATTGTCACCCCCATTTTCCAGAAAATGAAACCGAGGGGAGGCCAGGTAGCACAGCGAATAAGAGCACCGGCTCCAGTGTTGAGAGGACCTGGGGATCGAATCCCGGGCTCAGACACTCAGCACCCACCCAGAAACACCTGGCCGTGTAACCTTGAGCAAGTTATTTAACCCCAATTGCTTAGGGGCGGCCAGGTGGCTCAGCGAGTAAGAGCACCGGCTCCAGTGTCGGGATGACCTGGATCAAATCCGGGCTCAGATACTCAGCACCACACCCAGAAATAATAACTGGCCTTGTAACCTTAAGCAAGTTACTTAACCCCAATTGCTTAAAAAAAATTAAAAAAAAGAAAATGAAACCGAAGTTGAGATTTGTGAAGGCACGAATTGGTGACATGTCACTGTAATGCTGACTATAATTACATTAGCTGGTAAGTGGTGGAGGTAGATTTTGAACTCAGGACTCCTGATGAAGGGCCAAAAGTTTGTCAGTAGACTAGCTACCTCTTAATTATAGCAAATAAACAGCAAGTCAAGTAGAGAATTTTGTGATGGTTTTTAATTAACATTTTGTTCTATTCTGAAGGTGTTTCTTAGCTTGTTATTAATACATCCTCAGATGTGACTTCGCGATCCCATTAAACATCCCTCTGCACTTAGAAGTGCCTGGTGAATCATTTCACTGGCAAGGCTGAGAAATAAAAATGTGACAGAGGAGAAGCATCAGATATGGGGCTCCTGATTCTCTTTTCACAGAGGGATAACCAGATTTCTAATGTTGTAGAGTATGATCAGATGGTGATCGATCCTGCAGAAGCAGCTCATTGGCCCAATGGAGAGAGTGCTGGACTGGGAGTTGAGAAGACCCAAGTTCAAAGCCTGCCTTAGACACTTACTAGCTACATGTCCTTGGGCAAGTCAACCTCCCCCCCCCAGACTCATTTGTTCATTTATAAAGAAATGTTATGGGGCTTGATGGTTTCCAAGGGCTCTGTTTCTAGCACGTCTTCTCCTCTGGTGCAGACTCTCATCACCTCACACATGGACCATTGCAATAGCTTCTGGGGTGGGTGTAGGGTTTGCTTGCTGGAGTCTCTTGCCACTTAGGTCCATCCTCCATTCATCCATTAAAGGGATTCTCCTAAAGCGCAGGCCAGCAGTCACCCCCAGCTCAACCTACTCCAGCAGATCCCCAGTGCTGATCACTTTCAGAACTAATACAAAACCCCTTTTCCATCTTCTACAGGAAGCATTCCTAACCCCTCAGTTCTAGGGACTTCTCTTTCTTAATTATGTCCTATGTATCCTGTTTATAGCTTGTGCTCTCTTTCATTTGATTCTGAGCTCTCCAAGGGTAGAGAAATAATGAAGGCAGGAACTTAACCGTCGTTGGAGAAGGCATCAAGGAAGATGCAATACTTTTTTGGATCTTTAAGGCAACATGGCAGGTCTTCAATGAACAGTCAAAAAGCAAGAGGAAGAACATTGAAGATAGAATGGGAATGGGCTTGGGATATGTGTGTGTGTGCATGCACGCAGATGTGTGTCTGTATGTGTATACGTGTGCATGTGCAAACCGAGTTACCTGCCAAGACCAATGGGCTGACTCAAGACATCCCACCACCTTGGGTCGGAAATGTCTTCATCAATAGTATTTTTGATTGAACCCACCTAGAGAAGTTTATACATGTCAAGGAACAAACTTCAGTTATCTGGAAAGTTCTCATTTGTGGAACATCCCTCATTCTCCAGGCTGGCTGTTGTTTGACAAGGGGGTAGAGAGGTTCTGTGATGAAGCAGAGGGTAGGGCTGGCTCCCCAGGTAGGAGCTCAGCCCTGCGTCATATAAAGGCATCAGAGAAAAGCCTTTTGATCCACGCATTCCCTCCATCCTTTCATCATTACATTTTGGAACATGGTGACCTGAGGCTGGTCCTTGATGCTTCTATCTGGGCCCAAGTATGGTTTAGAGTTGTAATGACCTAAGAAGGGATGGAAAAGATTTCAAGGGCATAAAATATACTAGGAATGTAACTGTCCAAGGCTTTGTGATGAGAGGCTCACACTAGCTATAGTACATCCCCTCCACATCATTCAGGACAATTAGTCCCTCAGTTCCTAATAGAAAGACCTCCAGTGAGGAGGTCACTCCTCCTCCCAGAGCCTCTTCCATTTTGGGATAGCTCTAATGGATGATGATGATGGTGATGGTGATGATGATGGTGGTGGTGATAATGATAATGATTTCTATAATTTTTTAAAGTTTGTACTTTACAAATATTATCTCATCTAATTTTCACAACAACCCTTCGAGGTAGGTGATGTTATTATCTCCATTTTTAAGTGAGGAAATTGAGGCAGAAGGAAGTTTAGTAACTTGCCTAGGGTTACACAGCTAGTAAGCATGTCAGACAGGATTTGTGCCTTGCCATCTACCTATCTCTGTCATTGTTATTTTTTCTTGACATCAAGCCTAAATCAATCTCTCTACCACTTTTCCCCCTTCAATTTGCCACCAATTTTGCCCTATAAGGTCAAGAAGAAAAAGACTAACCTTTTTCCTCCATGTGACAGACCCTTCAAATACTTGAATGAAGCATTTGTGTCCTCCCTGGGTTTTCTCTTCTCCTGGCTAAACATCCACATTTCCTTTAATGAGATTTTGTACACCAGGAGGACCCTACCTGGCCCAGAGAGCCATCTCTAGACTCTCCATCTTGTCTATGTTCTTCCTAAAACATGATACCCAGAACTGGGGGCTGTCTGCCTCAAGTGGTCTGACCACTGCATAGAAAAGTGGAACTGACAATGCTGTGCTGTCAAGTGCTACATCTCTGAATTCAATTCCATAATCTAATAAATGCTCACAAAGCACAAGGCACTATCAAATTATTAATCCCAGACTGCCAGTCATCTTAACTGTCTGCTACTGTTTGATCCCTGGCTCCCTGACTAATAGAACCAAGGAATAATATTCATTCCCCTGGGAGCCTAGGAAGGATGGTCAGAGTAAGAGCCAGCCATTCTTGCTAGTTGGTCTGAAATGGCACCCCCAGGTAGAAACCCATTCAGGTGGACTCTGAAGAGCTCCAGAATATTCTTGGCTAGGTGTGGATTTTGCTCCAGGGGTCCATTCACAGCCTATTAAGAAAGTGAGAGCTCTTGGCCAACACCAAGCAGCCAAAGGTTGCCATGGCACCACAGGCTTGAGCAGAGACAATGAATTTCCAAAGGTTTCTATGAAGACATGCTCTTTGACCTCCTCCTATGACTACTATCCACTCAACTGTTTCAAAATGAACAGGGGAGATCTTTGTTTTGGACAGTTCATTTAGCAATCAAAGTATTTCCTATAAGTTAGATAAATGAAGCAGTCCTTTAACAGGAGAAAAGGTCGGCATCATTCCCAGCAAAGGTCACACACATCTTCCACGTTCTATATTAAATTGTCATCAGGGATGACCAGGAGTTCCATCAATAACCCAGATAAGGAGAACAGCACACATTCTAGAAAGTCT
Organism: Petaurus breviceps papuanus; assembly: GCF_028583685.1. Taxonomy (NCBI): domain Eukaryota; kingdom Metazoa; phylum Chordata; class Mammalia; order Diprotodontia; family Petauridae; genus Petaurus; species Petaurus breviceps. The sequence continues at coordinate 6,057,833 of NW_027185872.1, read as the reverse complement.
CTGCCAATCATGAAGAATAAACAAACTTGTGAAGGAGCACCTGGACCCCCAGACCTGCTCTGACAGTGCCCAACACCAATTTACATTGCTCCAAGGGGCTCCTTTGCCGCCTGAGCCAAAGAAAAGATTACAGAAACATTACTCCACCAACCCCAGGGGCTTCCTCGTGCTTTCTAGGATCAAATATAAACTTTCCTGCTTAGTTTTTTTTTTAATGAGCAATCAGGGTTAAGTAACTTGCTCAAGGTTACACAGCCAGTTATTTCTGGGTGTGGTGCTAAGTATCTGAACCCAAATTTGATCCCCAGGTCATCCCGACACGGGAGCCGGTGCTCTTACTTGCTGTGCTAACTGTCCGCCCCTCCTGCTTAGTTTTGAAGCTTCATCTGACCTGTCTTTCAAACCTAATTGGACATGACTCTGCAATCAAGCCAAAGTCTCCTTTCAGGTCTTGATTTACACCAGTCCATCTCCCATCTCCACACCTTTACAACAGCCGCTCCACATGCCTGGGATGCCCTCCCTCACCTCCTTGGCCTCACAGGACTTCCCTCCTCGAATATTCAGCTCAGGCACCATCTTTTACATGAAGCGCCACCCCCCCCCCCCCATGCTAGGATCCTTTCTCACAAAGTACTTCATATTTAACTATTTCCTATATATTTGGATTTGATATTTTTACTTTTTTTGACATGGACTTACTGTGTCCTTCAGAAGGTAAATTCACTTGAAGTTGGATTGTTTCATCTCTTCCTTCTTTGTACCTACATCCCCTGTGCTTAGCACATAGTAGGCACTCAATAAATATTGATAAATACTTGTTGATTGATCTATCAATCGAGTAAATTTAGTGTCTATTGTATGCTAGGCACTGGGCATATAAAGCTGAACATGAAATATCTCCCCTCCTCTTAAGAAACTTACATTCTTTTGAGGAAGCAGCATGTAGACATCTATCCAGAATACATTAAGAATGAATGCCAAATGGCTTAATTAAAAGGTAATCAGGGAGGAAGCAAACTAATAGTTGGGGGAATCAGGAAAGGTTTCATGGAGAAGGTGACCTTTGAGGTGAATATTGGCAGAAAGGATTCTAAGAGGCAGAGGTGAAGGAGAGATTTCCAGGCATGCATAAGGGATGGTTAATGCATAGGCAGAGACATGGGCAATGGAGAATCTTGTATGAGGAAAAGCAAAAAGGTCACCTTGGACACTTCATAGAGTTATGAGGATCAAATGGCACTTTATGTAGGTATATGCATATATGCACACTGATTTATATATGTACACACATGTATATGCATACACACATTTATATGTATATAGTATATATAACATGTATATATTCATATATATATATGAAAGTGCTATATACATTTCAGTTATTTCCATTTTTTTCTCTTTTTTTGGGCAGGTAATTGGAGTTAAGTGACTTGTCCAAGGTCACATGGCTATTTTTTGTGTTAAGTGTCTGAGGCCAGATCCGAACCCTCAGTTATTACCATTTCATGTGATTCCCCCTGAAATACTTGAAAATAGCTACACATTGCTCTGTCTTATCTTTTTCAAGCTCTGTATCCCCACTTCCTTCAGCTGATGCTCAAATGACAGCCCAGTAGCCTGAGTCCATTATTATCCTGTTCAAAGTGAGGCCCAGAATTGAGCTCAGCTCTCTAGACTGGGGTCTCACTGGGGCATGCCAATGGTGCTTCTAACTTCCTGGTCTAGACTAGATGCATGGACTAAAATTAGCAAACCTCTATGCTTACTCCAAGATGCCATTAATCTGCCCCCGCTCTGTCACCCCCCTGACTTACATCATCAGCTTATTAGAGCAGTCAGGTCTCTTGCCCTTTTGTCTCTTCTACTCTCCATTCATGTAACTGCTTTTCCTTTTCAGCCTAAGTTCAAGACTTGAATGTTGATGCTCAGGCTTAATAACTGCCATCAAGTTTGCTGGAGGCCCCTTTCCCAACCACCCTGCATCTTTTTGGATCCCAATTCCGTCATCCTGGGGATTTGTTTCTTCCTCTATTTCATGATATCTATAAATTTAATAGGTCTGTCAACTCTGCCTTAATCCATGTCACTGATAAGAATGCTACACAGCACAGGGCAAGGGTAGAGCCCTGAGTCACTTTGCTAGAGACTTTTCCTCAGGATGATATCAATCCATTCAGTCACCTAGTTCCAGCCCCCAAACTCCTCCCCACCCCCGACTGCACAGTTAACCATCTATGCCACGTGAACTTTATCAAATACCTGCTGTAATCCAATCAGACTATGCCAGTGGCACTGTGAGGGTGGCAATTTCAAAAGAATTTAAGAATTCTGTCTGACAGGAATAATTCTCTTTAAGACAATTTTATTATTATATTAGTGCTTTGTCATCATGTAGCCTGGAAATCTATTAAAATAGGTCAGCATTGGATATAGGCATACCTCACATTAAGTAAATGCTGTAACTGAAATATCTTCTAGGAAGTCTTCTGAGGAGAATTAATTAATTTTAATGCTGTATTATTGGATTAGTGATATTAAAATATAATATTCTCTTTTCAAAACCCCCACCATTCAGTCTAGCTTTTAGAGATATCTCTCACATTCTAGCTAAGGAAGGTGATCACATTTCAACCCCTCCCCAAGGCCTGGGCTGGACCTCTCCTCACCCTGTGAACACCAAAAGCAGCCTGCTCTCATCCACACTATTAAGGGGTGACCCTTGTGTACTTTCTGTCTCATCAGAGTTGGAGATGACCTGGTCTACAAAAAGCAAACTAAGCCAAGGAGATCCTGATTGGGGTAGTTTTCCTTAACCAGATGCCAGAGTCAACTGAGTCTCATGACACTTTCTTCAGCTACCTCCTCACCCATAGGAAGTAAAAGGGAAAGGTTAAGGACTCTTAGCCTAGCTCCTCATTAAATGTCTACCAATCAGGGTTGCCTTTCTCTTATCAAGTGCTGTCCAAATGATGTACTGGAAGGAAGAAATCTGGATCTAAAGAGGGCCTGGGATGATTGCCTGGGGTCCTTGATCATTGAGAGCAATTAATGACCTCAGTTTATTGGTGATTTGCCAGTCTTTCTAATGATTTGATCAATTCTTTCCCTTGAAATTTCATTTATGACAATTCAAATCATTCCATAGACACTGACCAGTTGTGTGATCATGGGGAAAATGCCAAATGTCTGAACTTTCATTTCCCAACCTAAATACATAGAACATACCTCAGAGGTTCAATCATGTGTGCAGAATGTCCTTACACCTTAAAGCATTGTATACATATGAGCGTCTGGCTTAAATCCATCCCTGTTATGTGGGGAATTCTCTTGTTGGGATTGGCACTGCTACTATTCCGCTTGTTGCTGGCAGCGTCAGAGTTACTGCAGCTATGGTCTGCATTTCTGTTACTGTCATCCTTGCCATTGGTCTTGTCATTGGTGCTGGGCTGTTGATAGAAGCCTTACCTTTGGTGCCATTTCTGCTGTTCAGTGTTGAAGCATTATCATTGCCATTGTCATTGATGCTGGTGCTGCTGACAGAAACATTACCATGGTTCCATTTTTGGTGAATGTAGCAGCGTTGCTGTTGGCACTGTCATTTTGCCAAGACTGCTGGTAGCAGCATTACTGCTGCTGCTGCCAATGTTGCTTTTGCTGGCGTGAGTTCTGTTATTGCTGCCATCAGCACTGAAATAGCTGCCTTTGCTGATCCTGGCACCATGATCACTGGGCACGGCATCGATTCTGAATACTGAGCATTAGAGTATCCAGAGACAGTATTGTTCTCAGCACTGTCGCCTATGCCACCATTGATGTTGCTGGTGGTACCATCATTGCTGCTCCCCTTGGCACCACTGCTATCGATGCCACCATTGATGTTG
>NW_027185872.1:5988895-6053939 GCF_028583685.1 Petaurus breviceps papuanus | reverse complement strand
CAATGTTGCTGCCATCATTGCTGCTGCTGGCACCATTGCCTTTGTTGTTGGTTTTGCTCCTAATGGCACCATTGACATTATCACTGCTGCTGGGAGCATAGACATGAGTGCCATTGTTTCTGTTGCTGGCTCCATTGCCTTTGGAATTGTGTACATCCCTGTTGCAAACAGCATTAAAGTTGCTGCTATTGGCATTGCTTTCTGCATAGGCATTATCATAGGAGCTCCCATTGCTGCTGCCATTGGGTTTGTAGTGGCTGCTGCCGGCATCATTGCTTTGGCTGCCATTACTGCTGATGCCAATCTCATTACCATTAGTAGGATCACTGATGCTGCTGACCTCTAAAACAGTGGCAGTGCCATTGTTGACATTATTGTTTCTGGCAAAACTGACATTGTTTTGTCATTTATGTTACATAAAGTAAAATTGCTAGTGTCACTATCATGCTTTTGGGCACCATTTGCCAATGTTTCCATGCTTGCTGCTATTACATAAGTAATTTTGATTGTTATCATGGCTGTCAACATTGTCTCGTTTAGCAGCTTTATTGTAGCTGTGGTTGCTGTGGGCAGCAATGGTATCAGTCTCACCAGGTCTTGCTTCCAACATCAGGATTTTTGCTGGCAACTTTCATGTTATTGCTCTCCTTGCTGCTGAGGGAATTAGAAACATGGTTCCTATGGGCATAATGGCCATTTTTATCATCACTGTTATCGCTGGAACCATTGTTCTTATTGTCCTCACTCTTGCTAATGGCAGCACTGCCATTTCCTACATCATTGCTGCTGCTGGCACCATTGCCTTTGTTGCCCTCATGGCTGCTGATGGAAGCAATGCCATATTCTCTATCATTGCTGCTGCTGGCACCATTGCCTTTGGTGCCCTAATGGCTGCTGATGGAAGCACTGCCATTCAGACTATTATGGCTGCTGCTGGCACCATTGCCTTTGGTGCTCTAATGGTTGCTGATGGAAGCACTGCCATTCAAACTACTATGGCTGCTGCTGGCACCATTGCCTTTGGTACCCTAATGGCTGCTGATGGAAGCACTGCCATTCAGACTATTATGGCTGCTGCTGGCACTATTGCCTTTGGTGCTCTAATGGATGCTGATGGAAGCACTGCCATTCAGACTAACATTGCTACTGCTGGCACCATTGTCTTTGGTGCCCTCATGGCTGCTGATGGAAGCACTGCCATTTTCTCTATCACTGCTGCTGCTGGAACCATTGACTTTGGTACCCTCACTCTTGCTAATGGCAGCACTGTCACCGTTGCCATCATTATCATTTGATCCATCATTGCCAATTCTGGAATCATTGTCACTCTCACCATCACTATTGCTGCAGCCAGCATTGCCGTAATTGTTTCTGATGGCAGCATGGCCATTTAGTTCTAATGCTGGCACCACTGCCATTGTTTCATCACTCTGGCTAATGGCAGCATTGCTGTTAATGCCATCACTTTTGCTGCTGGTACCATTGTCATTGCAATTGTTTCTTTTGCTTCAGGCATCATTGCCACTATTGCCATCACTGTTGTTGCTAGTTTCATTGCTGTTAATCCCTTCACCATTATGACTTCCAGCATTGCCGAGAACACCATTATTTCTGTGCCTGGCAGCATTGCTGTTAGTTTATATTGCTGCTGCCACCGTCACCATTAACACCATCACTGGTGTCATTGGCATCATTGCCATTAATGCTGTCATTGAGCTGTTGTCACCATTGCCATTGTTGCCATCACTGATGCTGCTGGGAGTGCTGCCTCACTATAGTTGCTGTCACCATTACAGTTGTCAATTCTGTTGCCAACAGTAGCACTACTCTGGATGCTCTCATTTTTTCTGCCCGTCTTGTTTAAATTATTGCTGTCAGCATTGCTATCATTGCCACTGCTGCTGTTGCTGACACTGTGGCCTTCCCTACCACTGCTGTTACTGGCCATATTGGCATCACTATCATTATTTCTGCTACCATCTTTTAAGCTGCTGCTCTTACCAACATGGTTGGAGTCCTTCTGAACATTATAGGCAGAATGACCATGAATAGCGCCTTTAACATTGCCACATCTGCTGCCATTGTTGTTAGTGTTGCTTCTGGCAATGTTGTGCTGTTGTAGACAACATTGAGGTTTATGCTGTAACTGCAGTAATAGGAAGTATAAGCGAAAGCAAGGTGGGATTTCTGTGGTTTTCTTTCTGGAGTTCAGTTTCCCAGACACAGACTAAATTGTAGACATCTGAAGGATTAATTCTCCTTTGAACCTTGATAATTCATGGCTGTGCTGTCAATTAGGTTTTGTGCCTTCTGGCTCTGAGCTCATAAGGGGCTGTCTTTGTTATATATTCTGGAGGTTGGCATTTTGCTTTGGGGGTTTGCTCATGAGAAGGATCTTTTGAATTCCTGGTCAAGACTCTGAGTCGCCTTATGTTCAGAGTCCCTGGACTGCTTAGATGTCAGTGCTCCCTCGATCCAGTGATGTATATAAAGTGTATAGCAACATTGCTTTACTCAGACGTTGGTGCTCTGTCTGTTGATCTTTGTGATAATTTCTCTACTTGTATTTTCTCTGTTTGAATTTTCTCCAAGTTCAGGGTGCTGACCTTTCCCCTGAACTAGTGAATGTAATTAAAAGTAGGATTGTTAACCCCCTTTTTGACCAGTCTTTCCTTAAAAAGCAGATCAAATTACCTGTGCTAGCAGGCCGTCCTGGATGTGCTAGGCCACTTGTTAATATAGGAAGCAAGGCCATGGGTGCTGCCATGATTTCCAGCATTGCCCCTGCCACTATTTCCCTAAGCATCAGCCTCGCTAGAAGCATTGTTGTTGGCACCATTGGGAATGGAAGTTTCTGCTGTCAGGAGTTTTATGAACACTGCTATTGTTGTTCATGCTGCTTCTGGGAGAAGTGATATTTTTGTAGTTGCCACCATAGTAGACAGCATTGTCATTGGTGTCACTGTAGCCCCAGTGTTTATACTTCTGCTGGGCACCATTGCCATTGTTGCCATCACCCATGTGTTTGCTATCATTGCTGGGGGCATCATTACTATAATGGCCTTTCCTAGTACTTTCAGTATGGCCATGGTTATTGGCAATAGTGTCATTCTTGTTTCCTGCAACATTGCTATTGATGTGCTTGTTGCTATTGAAAGAAGAATCCCCATTAGTGTAATCCTTAGTAATGCAAGGAGCAATGTCACTGGGGTCAGTAATGTTCTGTTGCTGCTGGAAGCCTCAACCTTGCTGCCATCGCTAATGTTTTTGGCATTGCCCTTGGTGCTGGTACTCCTGGTGCTGTCCTTGTTGATGTGACCACCATTGCCACTGGAGCTGTTCTCGTCATTTTGACCACTGCCACTGCTATCACTGCCATCCTGTCTGTCTTTGCCATAATTGATGCTGCCATCATTGTGACAGGTGTTGCGATCATAGATGTTTCCATTGCACCTACCACCTTTGAAAAACCCCATATTGCCTGAGAATGGTTCCTTGATCTCTTTCTAAGCCCCCATAGATTATACCTTATTAATCTATGTTAGATCATCACCTGGAATCAGGTCACACAATGCGCCCCCTTTCTTCATCCCCCACTGGCCTGCAGATGGAAGTAGTTACCTTCTTTCATCACTGTAACTGAAAATTAGGACACTCACCAACATCCAGCTCTATAGCCCCTCCAATGCTCTGGAGTGTCCAAAGGTTACTAGGACCCTCTGCCCAAACCCTTCTTCCCATTATTATTAGTATCCTGGGATTTCTCCATGTCCACAAGATCTTTCTTATCCTTTTCTCACTTTCCTTGACTTTCAGCAACATTTTTGTTGTCCATTCCTCAGTCTGAGGACTATCCTCCGTGATCAAGAAGACAGAGGAAAATAAAAGCAGAATGTAGTCCTCCTTGTTTCTTATCACCACCTGTAGGCCCACAATGACAGTCAGTCTTTGTGATGTTCTCGTCTATAAGTGACTTTGATCAGCTCTCCTGGCTTATGCTAAGTTTCACCCTCACTGACACCAGTCTGACAAGATCCTGACACTCTTTCTATCTACCCTTGCTTACCATTCTTTCCTTCATCCATCATTCTTGCACTTTGAAAACTGGAGTTCAAATAGAATTGCACAGCCACAGGAATATCTTCAGACATCCCCCCTCCTCCTTATTTCTCATCAGAATCTATAGTGACTGAATCACCATTCTTCAGGGTCTCAGGTCATAGAATTTATCTGATTAATCCTCATTCTGAAATTTTTGAGTGAAATCCCTTTTTCAAAGTCAGACTATGAATAACATGCTCCTCCTTGACTGTTAAAAACTCCAAGATGCTAGAGCCACTGTGTTACACAGTTATTGTCCTTTCTCTGTCATTAACCAGTCACATTAGGTAGAATCATGGACAGAGCAGTCGCAGGCCCACTACTCCCAGCCCCTTCTGGAGCACAGGGACTTTTCCTCTCCCCTCCTGCTTTCTAATTCCTCTTTGCCATATTAGAACATAAGCCTCATAGGGTCAAGGGCTATCTGCTTTGCTTATATTTATGATCCCAGGGTTCAGTATAGCACATGGGATATTTCAAGGACTTAATAAATGCCTGTAATAGGTGGGGGGAAGAGCCAAGATGGCAGAGTAGAAGGAGGAAATTCCATAAGCTCTGGCCACAACCACTGCCAATACCTGTAAAATATGACTCTATGACAAATTTTAGAGCTACAGAACCCACAAAGTGACAGAGAGAAGCAAATCTCCCACTGAAGGCAGCCTGGCAGGCCAACAGGAAGGTTCTATCACATTGAGCTGGGAACCGAACAAAATCCCATGTGAACCGTGCAGGCCCTGGGGTGGCCCCAACCAGGGGCCCAGACCAGCTGAAGCAGACTTCAGGAGAGTGAATCACCAGCAGCTTTGGGGGTTTCCAGACTTTTCAACCTATAAACTCCAAAGAGAAAGTAAAAGGTCAGTGGGGAACTCTATTGGAACCAGGGTATGGAAGAGCATGGTCCAACCCCTGCCCCTGGGGAAAGAAGTGGCAGAGGCATAGTAGCTGCAGCTGCAGATATGTGGCTGCTTCCAGAGCTCCTGGCCTACAGACTGTAGGTGGACCAAGCTGCCATACAGAGGGTAATCACTCTTGCTTTGGCCTGTTTGGATCTGGGTTGCTGTCTTGGATGGTGGTTCTGGGCTGTGTCGCCAGTGTGCCAGAGCTTGTGGTGGCTGTAGAGAGGGCACCCTCCTGAGACCTCAGACAACATCTGCAAAAACCCATCAATTTGGGACATAGTTCTCCACTCTGGAAGCAGAGTTCTACTGTGGCAAAGAGCTCAAAGTCAAGCAATTGGCTGGCAAGAAGAACAAGCAGAGGAAGAACAATAAAACCATTGAATCCTTTTTAGGGACAAAAATCATCAAAACATGGAACCAGAAGAAGTCAACAAAGGCAAAACTCCTGCATCAAAAGCTTCCAAGAAAAATATGAAATGTTTGCAGGCCATGGGGGAGCTCAAGAAGGATTTTGAAAATCAAGTAAGAGAAGTGGAGGAAAAATTTAGGAGAGAAATGAGAATGATACAAGAAACCCATGAAAAGATAGTTGACAGCCTGCTAAAGGAGACCCCCCCCAAAAGGGAAGAAAATAACAACTTAAAAATAGACTAGGGGTGGCTAGGTGGTGCAGTGAGTAGAGCGCTGGCCCCAGAGTCAGGAGGACCCGAGTTCGGTTCCGGCCTCAGACACTTAATACCACCCCTCTCCCCACAAAACTAGCCATGTAACCTTTGGCGAGTTTCTAACCCCCAATTGCCCTCCACAAAGGCAAAAAAAAGATAGACTAACTCAAATGGCAAAAGAGACTCAAAAAGGAAATGAAGATAAGAATGCCTTAAAAAGGCAAATTTGCCAGATGGAAAAAGAATCTCAAAAGCTCACCGAAGAGAATCATTCCTTCAGAATTAGATTGGACCAAATGGAAGCTAGTGACTTTATGAGAAATCAATATACTATTAAACAGATCCAAACAAATGAAAAAATAGAAAAACCACTGACCTGGAAAATAGATCCAGGAGAGATAATTTTAAAATTATTGGACTACCTGAAAGCCACAATCCAAAAAAGAGCCTAGAAATCATTCTTCAAGAAATTCTCAAGGAAAATTGTCCTAGTATTCTAGAACCAGAGGGCAAAATACGAAGTGAAAGAATTCACCGATCATCTATTGATAAAGATCCCAAAAAGAAAACTCCAAGCAATATTATAGCCAGGTATCAGAGTTCCCAGATCAAGGAGAAAATATTACAAGCATTGAATATTGTAGAAACACAATCAGGGTAACACAGGATCTGGCAGATTCTACATTAAGGAATCAAAGGGTTTGGAATATGATATTGCAGAAGTAAAAGGAGCTAGGATTAAAACAAAGAATCACCTACCCAACAAAACTGAGTATAATATTTCAGGGGAAATATGGTTATTCAATGAAATAGAGGACTTTCAAGCATTCTTGATGAAAAAACCAGAGCTGAATAGAAAATTTGACATTCGAATACAAGAAGCAAGAGAAGCATGAGAAGGTAAACAGGGAAAAGGAATCATAAGGAACTTATCAGAGTTGAACTATTTACATTCCCACGTGGAAAAACAATAATTGTAACTTATTAAACTTTTCTTAGTATGAGGATACCTTAAAGGAATATAAATGTATATGTGTATATATATATATATACACATACATACATGTATATGTCTATGTAGGAGTGTATATGTGCATATGAATACATATGTAACTGTGTGTACAAATGAGAACAGGTATACTTAGAAAGAGGGCATAGGATCAATTGAATAGGAAGGGATGATATTTTAAAAATAAAATTAAGAGGTAGGAGATGAATATAATGAGAGGAGATAGGGAGAGACAGAATTGGGTAAATTATCTCATATAAAAGAAGCAAGGGAAAACTGTTAAAATGGAGGGGAAGAATAGGTGGGCAAAAGGGAATGGTTCAACCTTACTTTCACTGAATTTGGCTTAAGGAGGGAATAACCTACTCACTCATTTGGGTATCTTAACTTACAGGAAAGTAGGGGACAAGGGGAAAAGAGGGAAGATAATAGAAGGGAGGGAAGATTGTGGGGGGGACGTTAGTTAGAAACACAGACTTTTGAAAAGGGACAGGGTCAATGTAGAAAATGGAATAAGTGGGGGGCAGGATAGGATGGAGGGAAATATAGTTAGTCTTTCACAATATATCTACTATGGAAACATTTTGTGTAACTACACATGTACAACCTATATTGAGTTGCTTTTCTTCCCAGTGGGGGTGAGTAAGGAGGGAAAGTCTTAAAAACAAATGTTAAAAAATTTGCTTTTTTATATGCAAGTGGGAAATAAGATATACATGCACTGGGGTATATAAATCCATCTTGCCCTACTTGAAAGTTAGAGAGGGTGTGGGGGAGGATATAAGTGAGAGCAGATTGGGGGAAGGGGTATTCTGTAGGCTCACTATTTTGGGGTGGGGGTAGGGGAAAGATGGGGAAAATTTTGCAACTCAAAATCTTGTGGAAATGAATTTTGCAAACTAAAATAAATATAAATGGGGGTGGAGCCAAGATGGTGGTGTAGAAGCAGGTAAACTCCATGAGCTCCCCCCATAACCACATCAAATGCCTATAAAATATGACTCTAAACAAATTTTAGAGCTACAGAACCCACAGTTATAGAGAGAAAAAAAACCTCCCGCTGAAAGTAGCCCAGCAGGTGGAGAGGAGGGTTCACCATAGCATGCTGGGAACAGAGCCCAGCCCCATGTGAGCCTGAGTGGTGGCTGGAGTAGATTTGGGAGAGTGGATTCCAGGAGCTGTGGTGGTTTCCAGAAATATCAAACCATAAAACCCAAAGACAAAATAAAAGGTCAGTGAATAACTATGTTGGAGCTCAGGGGAGGGGGGTGATGACCTTGGCCAACAGAGAGATAAGTGGTAGAAGCACCATGGTCATGCAGTTGCCTCCATGTGGCTGCTTCAGAGCTCCTGGACTGCAGATCATATGGGGACCAGGTAACCATTCCAGGGAGGCAGGGGATTGCTCTTGCCTTGACCTGCTTTGATCTGCATCACTGTCTTGTGTGTAGGTCCTGGATTGTATGACCAGTGAGACAGAGGTTGTGGGGGGATAAAGAGAGGGCACCCAACTAATAATTCCAGCATCTGCAAAAACCCCAGAGATTTGGGACAAAGACCTCCTCCCTGGAAGCAGAGTTCTACTGTGTCAAAGAGCTCAAAAGTCAAGTAATTGAGTGGCAACATGAGCAAGCAAAGGAAGCAAAGAAAGCTCAGCAATCCAACTTCAGATTCCTTTTTGGGGGACAAAAAGGATCAGAACATGGAATGGGAAGAAGACAATGAAGTCAGAACTCCTGCACCAAAATCTTCCAAGAAAAATATGAATTGGTTACGGGCCATGGAGGAACTCAAGGAGGATTTTGAAAGTCAAATAAGAAAAGTGAAGGAAAAATTGGGAAGAGAAAATTAGAATGATGCAAGAAAATCATGAAAAGAGAGTCAACAACCTGACTGAAGAAAATAAGACCTTGAAATTAGACTAACTGAAATAGTAAAAGAGACCCAAAAAGCCAAGGTGGAGAGGAATGCCTTAAAAAGCTGAATTTGCCAGATGGAAAAAGAATTTCAAAAGTTCACTGAGGGAATAATTCCTTAAGAAATAGATTGGAACAAATGGAAGCTAGTGACTTAATGAGAAATCAAGATACTATTAAACAGATACAAAAAAATGAAAAAATAGAAGGCAATGTGAAATATCTCATTGGAAAAACCACTGACCTGGAAAATAGATCCAGGAGAGATAATTTAAAAAAATTATTGGACAACCTGAAAGCCATGATCATAAAAGAACCTAGAAATCATCCTTCAAGAAATTCTCAAGGACAAATTGTGCTGATATTTTAGAACTAGAGCACAAAATAGAAATTAAAAGAATCCACTGATCACCTCTTGAAAAAGATCCCAAAAAGAAAATTTCTAGGAATATTATAGCCAGGTACCAGAGTTCCCAGATCAAGGAGAAAATATTACAAGCAGCCAAGAAGAAATAATTTTAATATTGTGGATAGACAATCAGGATAACACAAGATCTAGCAGCTTCTACATTAAGGGATCAAAGGGCTTGGATCAAAGGGTCAAAGGAGCTAGGATTAAAACAAAGAATCACCTACCCAGCAAAACTGAGTATAATGTTTCAGGAAAACATATAGTCATTCAATGAAATAGAGGACTTTCAAGCATTCTTGATGTAAAATGTTGTATGTAAAAAAACAGAGTTGAATAGAAAATTTGACATTCAAATACAAGAAGCAAGAGAAGCATGAGAAGGTAAAAAGGGAAAACAAATCATAAGGAACTTATTAAAGTTGAACTATTTACATTCCCTTATGGAAAAACAATAATTGTAACTCATGAGACTTTTCTTAGTATGAGGATAGTTGCAGGGAATATACATCTTTATATAGGAGGGTGTATGTGTGTATAAATTCATATGTGTGTGTATATATGTGCATATGTATAAATAGAGGGCACAGGAGCAGTTGAATAGGAAGGTATGATATCTAAAAAATAAAAATAAGAGGTGAGAGGAATATAATGAGAAAAGATGGGGAGAGACAGAATGGGGTAAATTATCTCATATACAAGAGGCAAGTGAAAACTGTTACAGTGGAGGGGAAGAACAGGAAGGTGAAAGGGAATGGGTCAACCTTACTCTCATTGAATTTGGCTTAGGGAGGGAATGACATACACAACTAAATTGGGTATCTTACCCTACAGGAAAGTAGGGGGGAAAGGGATAAGAGGGGGGATGATAGAAGGGAGGGCAGATTGGAGGGTTAGGTTTAGAAACACATACTTTTGGAAAGGGACAGGGTCAAAGTAGAGAATAGAATAGGTGGGGGCAGGATAGTGTGGCAGGAAATATAGTCAGAATTTCATAATATATCCAATACAGAAATATTTTGCATAGCTACACATGAATAGCCTATATTGAATTGCTTATCTTCCCAGTAAGCCTGGTTGATGAAGGAGGAAGGGAAAGAATCTGGAACTCAAAGTTTTAAAATCAAATGTTTAAAAATTATTATTATTATTTTACATGCAACTGGAAAATAAATGTACAGGCACTGGTGTATGTAGATTCATCTTGCCTTCCAGAAAGTCAGAGGTAGGATGGGGGAGGATATGAGAGAGCAGACTTCGGGAGGGAATATACAATGGGATCACTCTTTTGGGGTGTGGGTAGGGAAAAGACAGGGAGAAAATTTATAACTCCAAATCTTGCGTAAATGATTGTTGTAAACTAAAAATAATAAAAAAAAATAATATAAGTTATCTTATGTAAAAGAGGAAAAAGAAAACTGTTACAGTGGAGGGGAAGAACAGGAAGGTGAAAGGGAATGGGTCAATCTTACTCTCATTTAATTTGGATTAAGGAGGGAATAACATACACACTCATTTGGGTAGCTTACCCTACAGCAAAGTAGGGGGAAAGCAGATAAAAGGGGGAATGATAGTGTAATGGACACCGAGATATAACAGGACAGCTAGGCCAATTATAATTTGATAGGAGTGTTTATTAACTGGCCGGGACTGCCTCTCAGACCGAAAGACAGTACCGAGCTTTCTGTTAGATGTAATTTTATAGACAATGTGATTGCTAGCAACAGAATATGTTTCTAAGGGGTTAGCATCGTTTCCATTGAGGTGAAGCTTTCTCAGTATTATTCCCATTGAAGCAAAGCCTTAGTATTATTTCTACTGAAGTGAAACAGACCTGAATCCGTGGGAATCTGTGGCATGTTTCTAGCAACACAGGTGAAACATTTCTTTACTATTGGAGCCTATTAGGTGGTTTCCAAGGAACCCAGTAGGGGTCCCCTCTAGCAGGTTTAGGGGGCTCTAGTGTATAATTTCTGGTGGGCACTTCAATAGAAGGGAGGACAGATTGGGGGAGAGGGTATTTAGAAGCACACACTTTTTTAAAAGCAATTGGGGTTAAGTAACTTGCTCAAGGTTACACGGCCAGTTATTTCTGAGTGTGGTGCTAAGTATCTGGGCCCGGATCCGATCCCAGGTCATCCCGACACTGGGGCCAGTGATCTTTCTCATTGTGCTATCTGGCCACCCCAGAAGCACACACTTTTGAAAAGGGACAGGGTCAAAGTGGAAAATGGAATAAGTGGAGGGCAGGATAGGATGGATGGAAATATTGTTAGTCTTCCACAATGTATCTACTATGGAAACATTTTGCGTAACTACACATGTGCCACCTATATTGAATTGCTTATCTTCCAAGTGGGGGTGGATGAGGAGGGAAGGAGGGAAAGAATCTGGAAATCAAAGTTTTAAAGAAAAATATTAAATAAATTGGTTTTTTTTTACAAGCAACTGGAAAATAAGATATACATGCACTGGGGTATAGAAATCCATCTTGCCTTACTTGAAAGTTAGAGGGGATATGGGGAGGATATAAGTGAGAGCAGATTGGGGGAAGGGGTATTCAGTAGGCTCACTATTTTGGGGTGGGGGTAGGGGAAAGATGGGGATAAAATGTGTAACTCAAAATCTCATGGAAATGAATGTTGAAAAGTAAAAAATAATAATTGCTTGTTCTGTCTATCTATCTGTCTGCCTCTCTGTCTGTCTATCCATCATTTTCCTTGTTATGCAGATCAAAACTTGAAAATATAGGGATTTCTTAGGTTTGACATATTCATTTCTTGGCACTGGTCAAGTCCTGTATTCTTTACAATAATATGAAGTATTGGAGGGAATCACAACCGAAAAAGACCTTCTCAATTAAATCACCATATACCATCTGCTCTGTGAGTTCAACTGGAAGGTGGGTATGCAGAGAGATGATGCAGATAGAGCTGGAATGGGACCCTCCCCTCCCTGCAGCCTTCCTCCCTTTGCTGGCCTCCTTCACCCACTGGTGAGATCCTTCAATGTCCTGGATTTGGGGGATGGGCCCTGGCTGACCAGGCTTCATTCCCCTCCCAGTTGGGCTGCTTCTGACCCTCACTACTTGGTCCCCATCACTCCACAATATTTCATTCTACCTTTTTGGCTCCTTTCATCATCAACAAACACTTCTTTAGGGCACAGATTTTCTTTATTTTTATCTTCAGTACATAGCACAGTAACCAACACACAGTCCTTAATATTTGTTTTCTGCCTTTTTGGAACCACCTTCCTTATGTTGGAGAGGTAGGAGACTATGGGTGAGGCACATTGTGTACTCTGTCCTATTGATTTTACTTCATTTTTGCTGTTGTTATAAGGGAAGACACATTTGTAAAGGAGGAGGGAGAGAGATACCATTAGAGGTTACTATTTAAAAGACAAGAGTAAACAAATATAAAAATAATAAAAGAAAAATTACTAAATAAAACCCGGCTACAAAAAAAATGGTTTGGAATAAAGAATTTAAGAAACTGAAGACAGTCTTTTTGAAATCTTTATGTAAATATATTATGAACATTTCTTTTAGGTAGATAGGGAAATGGGGAGAGAAATGATTATAATGGAATATATCTTAGACAGAAAATGACCAGTTATAGAAATACCGGTATCTACAGATATACTGATACTTACAGATATACTGATTTTCTCCTTTCATTTTTTCAAACTCAGAAGTATCCACTGCGTGAAAGGGTAAGCTGAGCTTCCATCTAAGGCAAGAGGAGAACGTCACTGTCTAGCCACTGAACACTCAGACATTTCCATGATCTGTACTCACCTCTGTGTTGAGGTGTTTGTAAATACTTGATCATCTTCCCAGGGTTAGAAGGTTTACAATGCTTACCCTGTGAGAAACACTTTCATCAAGTGTCATCACCTAACTTCACCATTAATCTGATAAAAATTTAAGACACATCTGTTGGAAACTTTGTGGCTATTAATGTGCCAAAATATGCTGGCAACTTATAAAGAACATTTACTGACACAAAACTTTAAAAAAGAAAGAAAGCCTACTAGTAATGCTAAGATAGCTCTATTTATAAAGTGCATGCAAAATGCTTCAAATCCATTTTCTTTTTTGACCCTCATAACAAGCCATTGTCCACAGAGGAGAAAATTGACACTTATTAACGTGAATGAATTGTGCCATGTAATAGCGAGGAAGTGACTCAATCTGGATTTGAACCCAGCTCTCTCTCGATTTCAAGGCCAGTATTCTTTTCATTACATCACACTGCAATATGAGATATTAATTTAATTGAAATAATTTGGCTAAATGAATACCAGGTGCTAAAACACCTAAGGCCAACCCCACACCATCCCAGTTTTTTTCTAAGCAAAATGAGATCCCCAAAATATCTTCAACCCTGATTCTTGGTTAGGCTGATCTACCTAGTCAAGTTTCATTGAAGAATCCAAAGGCAACTATTACCCATTCTCTGCTGAAGGGCATGCTGAAAGGCATTAGTGCAGATTCCTTGGGAACACAAGCAATCCATAGACTCAGCATAAGAGATTTGCATTTTCAGTAAGACCAAACATAAGTAATTCTTTGGGTTTCTTTGCTTGTGAGGACACTCTTTTCTAGGTCAAAAAGAAAGAAAACAAGCATCTAACTCAAGATAGCAGCTTCATACTCTGTCCCAAAGCAGGCAGAGGGGCTGCCTTGACCTCATTTGGCAATATGATGCTGGGAATGAGTATGCATTTAAGAAAAGTCTGTCCAGCCATTGAACACATGGGTCTGGCCCAGTCACTGAATGAAAATAGCCAGAAAAAGGTGCAAGTGTTCAAAATCTTGTTTATTTGAGAAATACCAACAAACCCATTTCACAAATAATGTGTTACACAATAATCTCCACTGAAAATGGTGTGAGCTAAAGGGGAATTTGGAAGACCTACGGTAAGTGTAAGCACCTCACCTTGGTGGGCTATGTCCAAGAAGTGGCCTCAGAGATGTTAGTTAGGACAACAGTGACTGGCAGAGGGGGAAGGCCATGCAGTGAGTAAGATTAAAGCATAGCAAATGGTCAGTCTGAAGGGCATGCTGGAACACAGAAAACAGTAAAGAGCCTAGAAGAGAGCTCCTAGCACAACGGGTGGATGTATTAGGGAGAATGCATGGGAAGGCATAATCAGAAGGTGAGGATGTGGTGTGTGATAGTCCTAAGAAGTCACATATGAGCTAGAGTAGCCATCACCATGGCTTTTGGAAGTAGAAAAGGTAAATCACAATAAGTAGGCGTTGTTTACTGTGACTTGACTTTAAATGCAGACTCCAGTGGGTAAGGGAACCAGAGCAGATTTGGGGTTCTTCTACTGGTGCCATTTTAATGTTTATCAACTGTCGTCCAACCTACTGAACACACATCTTCCATCTGTGATCCACTCTTGATTTAGTAATTGAATATAAATTAGAATTTGGAAGCCAGGCATTCCTATTAGCTAAAGTGGATTTTTCAAAGTCTACCTCAAAGTATCACCACCCATCCCATCCTAGGAGGATGGTGAGAACCCACAGAAGTGAGAAAAAGGTCAATTTCAAAGGAAATTTTGGAAAACACAAAGCTTTTTAGAGTCACCTCTAATTTGGAACATCAAATTACCAATGTCTTTTATCCCAATCAACCATGGTCTAGACTTCTGAAGTCACCAGCAGTAACCACTCTTAGCTTTAAATGAATTTAATGAGGTTTTTTTGATCCACAGTTAAAATATTTAAGGAGATCAGTGTACTTCCCAAGGCAGAAACACATCTTCACATTCTTTGGACCATAGATTTAGGGCCGGAAGAGACCTCAAATAGCATCTCTTCCAACTTCCTCATTTTGTATATGGAAAGTAGGCCCAGAAAAAAAGAGGTGACTTGCTTGAGATCACATTGGTAGTAAGGGGGCAAAACCAGGATTCAAACCTGAGTTCTCTGCCTTCAAACCCCTGTGATTTCCACTGCACCAGGCTGCCTCAAAGATGTATGCATTTGGAATAAGGTGACTGAGTCATTCCTGCTTACCAGTGGATCCATTAATCCCAAGTGACTAAGTACAGGGGATGGGTGGGGGGGAATAAATACAGTGCTTATTAATATTCATGATCTCATTTTTCAGAATTGTATTTGGTTACTGCTGATAACTACAAACAAACCCGGGTGAGCTGGTCCATGATCTATAGGGCTAATGTAGCTTGAGGACTATTAGTCAAAATGGAAACAAGGAATTAATGAGGACAGAGAGCCGAATGTTTCCTTTAGAAATTTCAATATGAAGAATGAGGTTATTGAAAAGATGGAGAGCTCTCTCTTTTTATATTCATGGTTTAGGCCTTATACCTAGAGAAGCAATTATAACACCACATCACCAAATTCTGTGCCCTGTTGGAAAGATTATGCAGTGAGCAGAAATGATCTTTGGGCAGTGATTCTAAAAACAATGTTTAAATGGGTCTAGAAATAATATCATTGCCAACTCACATTTCTAAAGAGCTTTAAAGTCTTCAGACTCTTGCTGTATAAACAAACCCATGAGACATCCAATATAGGTCTGATGAGTCTCTTTTTACAGATGAGGAAACTGAGGTTTAGAGACTTTAAATGTCTTGCTTCCTGATCACACAACCAATAAGTGCCTGAAGTGGGATTCATACTCAGATCTCCTTACTCCTAGTCTAGCCTCTCTCCTCTTGATGAAGTATGTAGATGATCAAATTTTTGAACACCCTTTAAAATAAGAAAAGCCATCCAGACACCAAACAGGTAGAGGTGTACATTTTTCTTGGAGCATCTTTCAGCACACCAGAATCCTAGATTTGTCCAAAGAAGCTTTCGTGACTGAGACCAAGCCATGCCTGAAAGATGATTCCTTTCTACCATAGCTCCAACAGGTGGCTGACCAGCCTACTTCCACTGCTTAGATACCATTTCCTGGTAGAATATTTCACTTAGAGCTACCACTAATTGTAAAGATTTTTTTCAAACTTCTGTTGAACCTAAACTTGCCTTTCTGTAATGTTTACCTGTTGGGCTCCAAATCTGGACAGTCAAGCAAAGTAAATAGAAATCCTCCACAGGACAACCATCTACCTATGTTAAGGCTGATATTCTGCTTCAAGCCTTCTCTTCTCCAGGTTAAATATTCCCAGTTACTTCAACCCGATACTCAAGAGATATGAGAGCTATCATGCATCCTGGGCAGCTCCTCCAGACATATTGTGGATCATTGACGTTCCCTCTAAAATATGGCACACAGAGCTAAACACAACTTTAGATGTGGCCTGACCAGGGAGCAGTACAATGGGGGCAATCATGGCTGTTATAAATCTGTTAAGGAAACCTAAGTTTTCATTAGAGTTTTTGGTTGACAAGATCCACTGTGAACATAGGGAGTTTTCAGGCCCACTGTGGACATATCCAGCTTTCCATCCACTCAAACCCCCAGAGCATTCTTCCACTCCTTCAGGAACTTCTTTCTAGCTATGTCTTTCCTCATCTTAGATTTGCACAGTTGAGTTTTTGAGCCCCCACATGGGAGTTTACATTTATCCATAACAAACTTCCTTGTTAGCTAAGGTGCTATTACACCTTCCTGCTGATATCTCTCTGGGTACATAAAATGTGTAAGCTCTTCCTCTCAGCTTTGTTTCATTGAGTATGTAGTCATATTTGCAGATGGGTATTGAAAAGCCTATCTTCTCCCATATTTCTCTTTACTACCTGAAATACACACTTTTGGTCACCATTGTTCATTAAGGGCAGGGATATGCTGGAGACAGTTTGAACCAGCTGTAAAAAAGAACTGTTAAATTTTCAGTCTGAACATTTTCACCCTGAAATTGGCAAACACTACAAATCAAGACTTGGTTTACTGTTTTCCTGATTGCCTAGCATTAAGAAAGTGATGGGGAAATGTTAACAACGTGTAGATTAAACTTAACAATATCATACATTCATTTTGGGGGAAAGAGCTGGTTGTTTAATATTTACCAGCGTACCTGTGACTGAGCTATTCATAATTTACTATTAAGCTCCTCATATGTTAAAAATGCATAGACAGGCATTAACAACCAATGATACTCATGAAAAACTTAGGTGATCCAATGACTTGAGAGATCACTCTTTCCTTCCCACCCCCCTCCAAGGAAAAGGGCACTGACACCTGTGACGCTTTTATTTGATGGGGGATGAAAGCACAGACAGATTAAGAGCCAGGGTGGCAGTCCTGAGTGATCAATCAGCTATTTATTAAGTGCTTACTGTGTACCAGCCTCCATGTTTTGTGCTGGGGACACAGAGAGAAGAGAAATAATAGCTGCTCCCAAAGAGCTTGTATTTGATTGAGGAAGAGCATTGAGTGAGGTTACCCAGGTTCTGGGGGAAAGGTACTAAATGAGGCCAGGGCTGTAGGAAGGGGAGACTTTGGGCTGAACTGGGAAGAACAGGATGCCCCAGGACAAACCTGAGCCCCAGCACTGTTTCCAAAGCTCTGTTTCATAATTAGTCGATCCATTTTGCCACCTTACACTCACATTGCAGAACTTGTGGTTGATTTTAGTAGAATGCTGCCCTTTAACCTGCTAGCTTCTTTTATCTGCTCAATCACAGAAAACCAACACTAAATCTAATAATAATGATTTACATTCACTTAGTGTATTGGAATTTACAGAACCCTTTAAAGTGAACAAAGTAAGCTCAGTCTAGGCAAAATTTCTTTTCCATTATCTCTCTTTTGTAACTGAGCATCCTGGTAACAAGACAAAAGTGAATTGCTTCTACTTCAGTAGCTCAGGCCAATACTGACCTTTGAAAAGTTTCAGAAGTTATAAGAAAAAGTCTCTTTGCTGTTGTAATTTTGATAGTTTACAAACTTGTCCACCTTGTGCAAACTATTCACCCTCTGACATTACAACAATGAAGAAGAGTTTGGTATAGGTGCCAGAGTAGAAGGAAGGACAAAACTATTGAATATTTGCCACCAGGAGAAAGGGACCCATCTATCCTCCCATCATTCAGCTCTCCACAAAAATGAGATGAAAAGAAAACCCAAGGTCTTCAGGTGGAGTCACTTCTCTCATTAAAGACTGAGTTAGAGGCCAGTTGCCATCATGGTAATGACCTCTTGGGGTATCACAAGTGATAAGCTCAATAGTAAGAATCCCCTAAAATATTGCTGACAAACATTAATTATATGATCTTATCATCTCCAGAGAGGGTACATAAAAATGATAATTAATGGAATCCTAGACAGTTCTTAAATAAACCATGTTAATGGCCAGGACTTCTGGGAATTATGCAATGAGCTACAAAGCTCACAATTCATGGCATTGCAGTGGATCTCTAATGTCACCAATGGGGGTAGATTTCAACCCATTCATATTTTCTTATATAGGGAGATTCTTGTCTATGTTCTTCAGTAAATTCTTCCAATGCAGAAGACCTTTCCTTTGTTTGATTAATATCCTGATGCTATTGGTGCTCAGGCTGTTACCCCTCATTCTCAAGGCATGACTGAACTATCTCCCACACATCTCAGTGTTGCATGTTCTTACTAGCAGCTTTGCTATCACTTCTTATGCCCATCTCTGGGCATGGGTAAAAACCTCTTTATTCACTTGTCAAACTTAGATCTATATATTCTGATGGATTTTTTTGAAAATTGTGGAGCTGCCTGATTTACTGCATAATCAAATTGTGTCCTGAGGAGGAGCTTGAGGGTAGAGAGCTGAGTTTGTCTTCATTTAGGAAATCAGGAGATGCTTTATAGAGCAGGACAGTGCCTGAGATATCATGGGTATAGGTCACTCCCAGAGGAGAAATCCCTCTCTTCTAATGCAGGTTTGCCCCCTTTCCATCTAGAGCAACAAAGGGACCATTTTCAAAACATGAGAGATGGTAGGAATTGGTTTAGTTATTGTGCTGAGAGTTTTCTACTCAGGCTTGGATGGGAAATTTCAAATCTGGGATGTGACAGTCACTAATGCTAACTTGAGGCTAGGGGTTATAAGCCTAGAGAAGTGTTTGGTAATAACTGAAATGAGAACAGGAACCTGTATATGAATCTCTCCTTGCTTAGACTACTGGGTTACTCTTCCATCAATGTGCCATTGTTGGAACCACAACAAGTGTGGGCAGATTTTTTGTGGATCCATAGCATCGCTGGGCTCAAACTTTCAAGAATGCTGTCCCTTGCAACAATTTCCCCATAGACTCGAAACAATTGGCCATTCTAACCACTAGGAATGCTGACTATTGTGCCCATTTCACAGGTCAGTCTCTCACCCTCTCTCCTACTCTTTCCTTGGGATGTTTTTTATGAAAACAATGAAACTCACAGTAACCCTTCGTGGATTTCTATCCAGAAAATGAAACAGTTCATAAAGAGAAAAGAAAGCTTTTCACTTCATTTGGATTGAAATCTTTTAGGCCTTGAATAAGACATATTGCCTACTTTCCCATTTCAAAAAAAGAAGCTGAGAATAAAACCTAAGAGGAGATTAACATATTTTGTTATTTGGGATAACTTTCTGGGAGCAGGAATGAGAGGGATTTGGGGAATCTTTAAATAATATAAAAACGAAAGATATCAATAAAATAACATTTTTTAAAATTTGAAAACTTTGCTGAAACTGCTTTTTGAAAGAGGGAACCCAAATATAGTCAGAACATCCACAGCAAGTCAGCTTCCATTTAGAGAATAGAACATGGAGTCATTTACTCAGGCCTTACAGTGGAAGGACCCCAGAACCTCACTGGGAGAGCTACAAAATTGAAAGAAATGAAACCCATTATTCTTTTTTATCAAATTGAAATCATATTTCATGTAGTTGTGGGAGGTCATATCTTCTGAGTGCAGTATTCCTAGGATGACTGGTGTGAAGTCATTCATTTCAGGGACCCAAGCACTTCAAATGAACCTTTTTAACCTTTAATTCAGGACTTAAAATAAAAGCACATGTTATTGGAAATGAAAATGCTGAGTGCGTCATAATGAAGGGAAAACATATTGAACGATCTGGTAATGAAAATCAAATTAGCAAAGGGTCTTGGCTCTCACAGCTGCCTCTGCACTGTGCAGAAAATTAGCAAGTTAAACAATATGGGGATATTTCCTGAGCAAGGGAGGCCACTGTCCCATAGTGAAGCTCCCTTCATGGAATTGAAGCAGTTTTGGGCTATTTATCTGGTCTGTGGATCAGGAAGATACAATGGAGCTGCCCCAAGATGAGAAGCAGTAGAGCCCACTTGGTAGTGCAATGAATCTAGATTCAACCAGGGTTCAAATCCCACCTCTGGCTCTGTCTAACAATGAGCAAATAATTGAACCAAAGTCTCAGTTTCTTCATCTTTGAAGCAGGGGTAATACAGCACATCCTCCACAAGCTGTGTGAGGCTCCAAAGTGTAGAAAGTGCTCTGTAAAACTTCAAACAAAATAGAAATGTAAGTTGTGATTATTTCTAGACGGGGTTTCATAATCAATCACTTCTAAAATTCATGACTAAGCACTCTACTTCTGGGTGACATCATTTCAAGCTCAATTCTTTTTTTTCAGTGACTATGTTGTTGGAAAACTTCTGAATAAGAAATGGAAAATAGATCCCTGGTCCTGAAGATAAATCAAGAGCCTTCCTCTGCCATCTTGGAAATCTTGTGACAAGAGATAGAAGAATACTAGAAATGGCTTTAGGTGGCTCAGGTTTGATCTCTCCTGGCTGGTTTTCTAAACAGAGGGTCCTAGGAGAAGTGTCCAATGGAAGAAGGTGCTTGTCTTTCTTTCAAAGTCACAGTGGCAGAATTGCAGTATTTACTGTAATCCATTATGTTACACCTGCTAAAGGAGCTACACAATCCATTTAGCCTTGAATTCTGTGCCAAGAAGGACTCTGCATCTCCGTGTGGCCTGGGCAGCACCTTTTCCTTAGACAGAAAGCAGAAAGGAGATGATAAAGTAGCCAGATCCTGTCTGCTAGAACTTCTGGGAAGCTCAGACTCATGGCCAGAGCTTAAAGGCCTTAACTAAATCATTGCAGATACCAGGGACAGCTACTGCTTTCCTCATTTCACATAGATTTTCATTTGCTTTTATTTCTAATTGTCCTTTAAAGAGGATTTTTTTCTGAATCATTACAAATCATTTTGGGAAGTCAATAGGATATGAATCTGAAGTAAATTGGATAATTTTTCTAAAATATAAAATACCCTGAATTCTGCTCAGAAGTCCCAGTTCCTGAATCCATACAATTCACACTTAAAATATATTGTTTTATCAAAGTGTTTCCCTTATTAGATTGTAAGCTCCTTGAGGGCAGGGCCCTTCCTGTGTTCAACTACTGGCTGGCTTCCTGGCACAGAGCTAAAGCTTGATGAAGTCTTGACTCCCTTTGGCTTCATCTTTGTTGCTAAGCCCAAAGAACATCAAAGCACAGCAGTTATCCCAGTTTCTAAGAGCCCCCAGGGATTGGAGAGAAGACGAATAGTACCTCAGAGACTTGGAAACCTGATTTGCCAGTTATTGCTGAGGAGTCAGCTCTGTGTACCCCATAGGGATGAAAATGGCATTTGATGACCGTTGGGCTCATACCGAAAGAGGAGGTACCTACTAGAGTTCAGAAGTGCTAGGAGCCCTGAGGACTGCCTGTAAATATCATATTCCAAGGGGAGATTCCAATGGTCTTCAGGAGAGAATATCTTGATATATGTCAAGGATCTGTGATTTCCTTGGTTTGGAAATTGCCTTGATAATACAGCTATAATTTCACAGATATGACAGGGTTACCTGAGTAAGCCTTAGACAGGTTAAGAGACTTGCTCAGAGTCACAAAGTTAGAGAGTGTCAGAGGTGGGATCTCAGTCTAGGTTTTCCTGATTTCCAGTCTGCTGCTTAGCTTTGTTGGCTTTCATCGTGTCCTTAGTAACTTCACAACCCTTCAGTAACTCATATTTGAGGGACAGCATGATCAGATCAGAGCTTATGTTTCTCCTCCACCATGGAACTGTAGGCAAGTCCTTTGATCCCAGATTTAGAATGAGAAGGTTTAGAGCTTAGTAGTCATCTCATATCCATGTGGGGAAACTGAGGGCCCCAAGCTAAGAAGCCTGCCTGTGGTCAGTCACACAGAGAAGGAGGAGTGGAGGCAGGGCTGAATCTAGGGCCCGGGTACCCAGTCCAGTGAGGGCTCTGAAATCTGCACTGTCTGTGGGGTTTATACAGAGTACATCATTCCTGGCCACTTGGTTACTTTGAACAGAGAGGTGTTAGAGATTCTTTATCTTCATATCCACCAAATTATGGCTGACATTTGACTATTTTGAAGCCCTTTCCAGGCACGCTCACTTGAGCCTCAATATACTTGTAAGGTAGGTCCCACAGGCAATACCACCACCCCATGAGTACAGACTCCATAGTCTGAGGACCTGGTTTTGTATACTGTCTCTGATGTTCACTAATCCTGTGGGATCTGGAGCAAGCCAACTGACCTGTACAGGCTTCATTTTCCTCATCCAGCAGATGTGAGGGTTGGACCAGGCAGCCACTGGGCTCCTTTCTAGATCTAGACTGCTAAGCCCATGAGAAAACTGAAGCCAGGAATGCTAAGGGGAGAAGAAATGCCCCACATTGGTCCTCATTTGGACCTTTATCTTAGCAGACATAATGAATCTTGGTGCATGCTCACAGAGAAAGACAGTACTGCAGTATGACAAGGACAAATGAGTGCTTCAATTGTTTCTACATCTCCTAAGCTCTAGAAGCCCTAGAGATGATTCTTCTGACAGCAGGGACAAAGCTGACACTTTGAACTTTTATTAATGCCGTCAGAAGAGAAACCAGAAAGGACAACCACATCTCAACCCCAGTGTTTGGGGTTGAAAAATAGCCATTTCACATTTACTTAGGAATTCATTAGGCAGGGGTATTGATTCAAAGAGTCAGATGCATTTATAAAGATAATTTGCTGTCAAAACTTTAAAAAAACAGACATTTTCTGTTAAATATCAACTTAATGACAGCAGTGGCCTTTGATTGTACCTTGATTTGTTAGAAGAAATTTATGGAACTGATATGAATTTGCATTCAGAAAGGATGGAGTAGCTTAAGGAGCTCTGACCTCTTGACATCCTCGTGAGGTATGCAGTGCTATTCTCCATTTACAAATGAGGAAACTGAGGCCCAGGCAGGCAAAGTGACTTGCCAAGACTCAAATGGTAAAATGTGAGTTTAGAATTTAAACCCAGATTTTCTGACCCCAAGTCCAAAGCCACAGTTCTTCTCAACCACAGTACCAGACACCTAGTCACCACTAGACAAAAAATATAAGCATGACCCTAAAGTACATATAATTCATTCTTTCTACTTATACACGTAACTAAATTTATAGATGCCTGGGAGAAAAGATTCAGAGAAACAGAACTCAAGTTTCTCAAGGGCAGGGATTGTTTCACTTGTGTTTTTGTATCCTCAGATCATTGCCTCTTACTAAATGGTGGCTGAATTGGACAGGCAAGGGGGAAGAGCACTGGCTTTGGGAGTCAGAAGATGGCGTTTTTAACTTCTTCCTCGTTGTACCCTTGTACAAGTTACCTCAACCATTCAGGACCTTGGACAGCTTCTCACCTCTAAAATGATGGGTTCCAATTTAACCTCTCTGGCACCTTCAAGCTCTAGGTCTGTGATCTTATGTTGTTAGTCACTTCATCTGCTGAATTTCTACAGAAATATGACTTTAGAGAAAGGGTTGAAACCTGAATCAGATCAACTGTTCCTGGTGCATGTCTGTGGTGGCCAGAGAAGACGTTAGAAAGTAATGTATGCACTATCCCCTTTATAAGGAAGTTTACTCATTGATAGATAATAAGGTGATACAGAATCACAGAGGCTGAGGAGTTAACTCACAGAGTCTAACTCCAGCTGCCTGAGAATCCCCTCTGCAATCTATGAAAAATGTTCCTCCAGCCTCTGTTGAAGACAGTCAAAGAGAATAAATTCACTATCTCCCAGGCACCCCATCACACTTTTAGACAGCTCTCATTGAGATATTTTAAGATAAGAAATTTAGATTACCATCATTGTCAGTCACTCAGTCAAAATGCATTTATTAAGCACTGACTGGGTCAGGTACTATGCTTAGCACAAGAAATCGAAAGAAAGAAAAAAAATCTCTTCCCTCAAGTAGCTCACATTCAAATGAGAAAGACAATATGAAACTAACTAGATAAATATAAGCTAAATCTAGAGTAGATGGAAGGTAATCTTAATAGGAAGTTTCTACCCATATGGGGATAGAGAGAGCCTGAAAAAGGGCAACAGTGGAAGACAGAGCTTGAGTCTTGAAGGAAAGTCTGGGAAGAAAGGAGATGGACACAAGGCAGGGAGGACTGTCCATGAAAAGCCGAGGAGTCAGAAGGTGGAGCAGATTGTTCGGAGATTTGAAAGTAGCCTAGAGTAGCCGGATTGTAGTAGGCATAGAGAAAAATCCAGTGTAAGAGAGCCTGCAAAGATAGGAAGGGAGAAGGTCATGAAGAGCTTTAGATGCCAAACAGAGAAATTTAGATATTTAAGGTAATACAGAGTGGGGGTTGGGGGAAGTGACCTTCACTTTAATAAAATCTCTTTGACAGTTAGTTGAATAGCATGAGAAGAGAGGCTGGCATGAGAGGAGATTTGAGGCAGAGAATCCAGCCAGCAGGTTATTGACAAAATCCAGGCAAAGGGCTATTAGGGTCTGCCCTTTGGTGGTGGCTATTTGAAGTGGAGAGAAGGGTTCATATATAAGAACAGTTGTGAAAGCAGAAATGATATGCAGAGTGAGTATAAATGAGGAGACAAAGAGAACACTGAAGATCTCAGCCTAGGTGACTGGGAGGACAATAGTGACCTTTACAGTAATAGGGAAGTGAGGAAGAGGGGAGGATTTGGGGATAAAGATCATAAGTTCTCTATTGGAAATGTCGATGTAGAGAAGCCTATAGCCATTCCAGTTAGAGATGTCCAAAAGGCAGTCAGTAACTCATGTGTACAGCTCAAGAGAGAGATTAGAGTCATATACTGATTTGGGAATCATTTATATAGAAGAACTTATGGAACTTGTAAGAATTGGTGAAATGACCAAGCAAGATAGTATAGAAGGAGAAGAAAAGGCTTGGACAGAGCCTAGCAGGGTAGCCATGCTTAGTGGCCATGATCTGGATAAAGAATTCATTAAGAAGACTGACAAGTGTCATACAATACAAGAAAAACCAGGAAAGAATAGTTGCAAAGCAAATGAAATTTAAAGAACTTCCCTGCCCTTAGGCCCTTTGATAGGCTTAAGAGACTCTGAAAGCCTTCCTTGATTTGAAAATATACTCTGCCTCAATAGGCTGAACGTGGTCGCATGGAGCCTGTGGCAGGAGGCTTGGTTTTCAGGAATGCCCACACCTTGATGCTGTATAATTGGGCAGTGGGTCAAGAGGGTGGCTACATTCTCTGACCCAGGAGAAGGCTATATAATCCCTGATGTGAGGCTTTGCTTTGGGGCTCACTTTGAGAAGTGTTCTGTGATTTGATCAGATGAGACTCTGAGAAGCTGTTGTTGAGAGCCCCCCGGCTTTGAAAAACCCAGATGTTGATTTGGTATGGATGAAATGGTTGGACAGTTTGGAAACCTGTCTACTTGATCTGTTTCTCTGTCTTGATAATTCTGTTTGTATACTCTGATGTTCGGGATGCTGACCTTTTTCTCCTGAACTAGGTAAACGATATATGTTTGACTGATTAAAGTAAGCTTGTTAACCCATTTTGAGTTGCTTTCCTTTATCAAAGCAGATCTAAGAACCTGTGTTGGCAGCCACCCTGAGGACGCTGGGGTGCTTGCTGCTACAATAGTACAATGACAAACTGAGAAGAAATATTGTCCAAGAAGATAGAGGGTAATTGACAGTGTCAACAGTAGCACAGAGATCAAGACTGAGGACTGAAAAAAGGTAATTTGATCTGGCATTTAAGAGAACAGTGTTAATTCTTCTTCATTTGTATGAACTGTCAGGAAGCCACAATGTAGAGAGTCAAGAAGAAAGTGAAAGGAGAAGTGAAGCCCTCAGATATAGATGGCTCCCTCAAGGTGTTTGGCTTTTTTTTTTGCTTTTTTTGGGAAGGCAATTGGGGTTAAGTGACTTGCCCAAGGTCACACAGCTAGTTTTTTTGTTAAGTGTCTGAGGCTGGATTTGAACTCAGGTCCTCCTCATGCCAGGGCTAGTGCTCTATTCACTGTGCCACCTAGGTGCCCCCAAGGTGTTTGGCTTTAAAAGGAAGGAGAGTCATAGCTATTGGGGATGGTTTGATCAAGTGAGGGCTTTTTAGTGAGGTGGAAATGTAGGTATCCTGTGGGTTGAAGTAAGCAGTCAGTAAGTAGAAAGACAATGAAGATAAGTGAGAGATCGGGGATGATAGAGGGACCAACTTACTTGAAAAGATAGGATGTACTGGGTTCAAGAGTACACAGAATAGTTTGCCTTGGAAAGATGGGTCACCTCCTCAAGTGGTAAAGTGGAGAAGACAGTGAGTTTGGACATCTGAGTGAGGTGAGATGAGGAAGATCAAAAAGGGACCTCCCAGGGAATGGCATATTTTTTCAGTGAAATATGATACAAAGTTCTCAGCTGAGAGGCTGAGGGTATGGGATGCCAGGGGAGTGAGGAGGAGGGAAGGAAAGGCTTAGCAGAGCTGCCGGGATGAGGATGGTGATTTAATTGAGGATTAGTAAGAGGATTGGCTTTCTATAGTAAGGGCCAAGTTGAGATTGTAGTGGGCTCAGTCAGTATGATTTTATGATTTTCTCCACATGTATTCATCAGAACATAAGAGCAGCCCAAAAGGCTGACATTTCCTCCCTAGTAGTTAATTCTCTGTCTCTTATTAAAATTGGGAAGTAGTTTCTAAACCTGGAAGGGTATCCATATTGACAGATGATTAATGCTCACTGGAGAGTCTCCTGAAACCAGACTCGGGGTTAAGCAAATCTGTCCTCCTCCTTTGCCTCCTTCTTTGACATCAGGGCATGAGACACAAAGATTTAATTCAGGTCAATCCCTTACTAATCCACAGTGTGAGCTCAAGGCACCATCACTAAAGGGTCCGGACCTGTGTTTAATCGGATTTATTTTTTAGTCTGTTTCCGTATCAGTGTTTAAAACCCAAGAGTCAATAGTGAGGCGCTAATTTCAATCAATGAAGTGGAAACAGAAATCTGTTTGTCAGTGAGATACTTGTCAAGTCCTTCCATCCCTTTCAACCACCCTCCTCCCCGCCCCCCCCCATTTACTCATGGAAACAAACACATAAAGCATCTTTGACAAGGTAAGCACAGAAAAGAAAGGCCTGTGATGACAGAGGGCTATTGATATGAATGTTCCCCTCAGCACTAAACTATATTTAGGCATAGCCAAGCAGAAATAGAACCAGATGAGGGGGTGCTTTGTCTTAAATCCACAAAACAATGGAATACATGATATCCTGACTGTAGGGCAGCCTAGACAAGGCTAACGAAGAGACTGTTATTAGGGTGAGCCTTGTCTTCTATGAAGACCATTTTAAACATGCCAGTCAATCAGCTAATAAGCATCTATTGAGTACCTACTATGTGTTAGGTACTGGGCCAAGCTAAGGCTCTGATGCATTTTCCCTGAAAGTTGAGAATTTTCTGTTTTAGTATGTAAATGAGAGCATCTTATGCCAGGAAGGATTTTTACTAAATACACCCCATAAGTCATAGATACATTTAAAGACTTGAATGAACTGATGCAGAGTGATGTTAGCAGAACCAAAAAAAAATAAATCTCCAGAATGATTTTTAAAAAAATCTCTAGAGGGAATTGCCATTGTGGCAGACGCAGATCAACAACTCAGTAATTTATACTCTTAGAGGTTAACAGGCTTAACGAAGGTCATCCAATCATCGGGTGCCAGGCAGTAGTTAAACTCTAGACTTCCTGATCCCCCAGCCTTTGCATAGACAAGATTCTGCCTCTCACTAAAGGACTATAAGGAGGATAAGGACACACTCACACACACTCACTCACACACACACTCACACACACTCACACACACACACTCACACACACACACACACTCACACACACACACTCACACACACACACACACTCACACACACACACACACACACAGCACTAGAATGAAACAGAACAATTGTGCTTGGTCCCAGAGATTAGATAGTGAAACAAGCCTCTTTAGTGTTGTCACAGAGGGCAGGGGGGGGAAGAGGGGCAGGTAATAGAGAAGTGCCCCGATGGTGCAACTGTCACCAGATGGGCTTGTTCACTGAATAGCTGCTTTTCATTAACTTTTTTTCTTTCTTACAGGAAAAAATTGAGCATAAAGAAATAGTGGGGGTTTTAATGTCGCACATGCATTTTTTATTTCCTGACAACATTTTCCATGTGTTTGTAGGGTTCCACAAATACTAGAAACCATAAACTCCCCAATGGTTTCTTGGAGTCAGTCGTGATGCATGTGGGGGCCCTATGTTGATGGTGGCTGTTCCAGCCCAGAGACACATCCGCACTTCCTACTGGCAGAGTCTGAAAACCTGTGGGTCATAGAAGTCCCAGACTGGCGGCTTTGGCATGGCCAACTGAGACCATGCAGCTTAATTTCCTCATTTGTCTGCAGAAATGTCAGGTGACTAATCCACAGTGAGGCTGTGTCTGGGGGAGAGTGAGGTGAGGACCAGGCTGCTTGAATCCTTCCGCCTGCCACTGAGTGAGTCCCTGCTTCTTTGCCATCTAAGCTGTGTGCACACTGACTGGGATTCCCAAGTGGCAGAAAGACAGGGCAGCACTGATTTCTGATCAGCCCACATGTCTCTTTCTTTGAATCAGTGACATCTTATGCTTCTCCTGAAGAATGACAAACAGTCAATGGACAAGCACTTAATAAGGCTGGTGTGGTGTGATGTGCTCAGGATAGAACCAAGGAAAAAAGGGGTCTTGCCTTCAAGAAGTTTATATTCTAGTCAGTCAACAAACAGTCTCTTTATTAAGTGTTTCCTAGTGCCAGGCACTGTGCTAAGCACCAAGGATACAAAGAAAGTAAAAAAAAAAAAGTGTCCCTGGTCTCAAGGGCATTGCATTCGAATGAAGGGAATAAGAAGTCAGTCTCCTGGTCTGTGCCAGATATAGAAGGAGCAGGGGAAGTTCAGCTGAAAGGGCAGGAGCTGGCATCCTGCACATGGTGGGATTCCAGTAGGTCAGGGAATCAACCCACTCACAGGAGAGCATCCCACTGCCTTCCTGGAGATCGGGGGATGGTTCTGCACTGTCTGACCTTGGAAAAAATCCCCCAGCCTCACTGAGGCTCAGTTTCCTCATATGGAAATAAGGGGACTGGACTGGGTGGTCCCTCAAGTCCTGTCTGCCCTGTCTATGATCTGTAAGCTCCCATTTGATTTTGGGTCATTTGAAAAATGGGTATATTTTCTAGATGTGGATGGAAAGCTCTTGGTAAGCATTATTATCACCACTGTGAAAATTTGTTTAAAATGTAAAAAAAAAACAGTTAAATGTCTTCACCACATACATCTCTGAGCTCAAGAGGCTCCAGTTCCAGAGGCAGCTAGTGGTGAAAAACCAGTCCTTGGCTTTGGTCCTGTGTCTGAGCTGTATCTGCCCAGCGCTCTGGGTCCTTGTACTCATGGGAGGGGATAGGGCTATGGTGCCTGTCCTTGGCTTTGGCCCTGTGTCCGAGCTGAATCTGCCCAGAGCTCTGGGTCCTGTACTCAGGGGAGGGCATAGATAGGGCCTAGCTTTATCCTCACCCTCAGAGCCCTGTGGTGTCTTCTGGAGCCAGCCAGCCCTGGTCTAGCTAGTGGTGGATAATCTGGGCAGAAGCCCTGAAGAGCAGTGCTTCTGCGCTCAGAGAAGTCACTCCACATTGTGAAGTCCCTGTCTGACACTGACATCAGGCCAGGCTTGTTTCAGTTACTTTGTTCTTTTCTTTAAGATTAAAAAAAGAAACCCAAACACCTCCTCATCCCAAGCCTGTGTTCCTGCTCCTTTTCTTCTGGGAAAACAGCTCTGCATGAAAATGGGACAGCAGGACCGTGAGCTAAACTTTGGGAGAACATTCTTGTATTTGTTCCAGCTGTCTTTCACCTGACAAGTCTGTGTCTACTGGAAGATCTGCTATGGAATTTTACAGTCTTGTTAGAAGGAAAAAAAAAAACTACAGACTTTTGAGTTCCATGAGTAAGGCAATGTGTTACAGTAGAAGAAACAGTGCGGTGGAAGCAAAGGGTTGTGCGTAAAACTCTTACTTCCCTTCTCTGGGCCTCAGTTTCCTTATCTGTAAAATGAGGCATTTGGACCAGATCAATCAATCAACAAACATTTATGAAGTATTTGTGTGTGCTGAATACTGGAGACACAAAGACAAAATAAAACCAGCTCAACTTCAAGGAATTTCCATCTACTGGGGATGTCTAAGTGCCGTGGAAGCCCGCTGCATGCCGTGCACACTCTGCCTCTGCGTTGGATGAAAGAATGATGAATTTGATGCGACCCATAAGGGGCAGATTGGGCAGGAGAGATCTGGAGAGGAGAGTAGTTCTTCTTGGAGAAAGAATACTTATGGTGCCAGACTCTCCCTCACACATTTCTGCTTTTTCACCTGCCTCCCTTGAGACGGCAGGGAATGTCCTTGGGGTGAGATTAAGGCTTCTGTCTTGTTTGAGCTGAGATCTCCTTTCACTCCCATCTAAGGGACTCATTCAGTGTTGGTATTTTCTAACATATTCTAACCTACATAACTTCTCCAATGATCGTTTTGTATTTTGCTTGGGTAAATGGGTTTGCCCACTATTTACTATTTGTGCTGGTCTTTTGGTGGGAAGGAGTTAAACTGGGGAGTATAAAGCTTGAGGCAACACTCCCCTTTTAAAGAAAGAAATCAGGGAATCAGTTTTGTCCTAAACCTCTATACCCCTAT
The DNA here is from genome assembly GCF_028583685.1 of Petaurus breviceps papuanus. NCBI lineage: Eukaryota > Metazoa > Chordata > Mammalia > Diprotodontia > Petauridae > Petaurus > Petaurus breviceps. The sequence goes on along the minus strand of NW_027185872.1, from coordinate 6,022,947 downwards.
CCCAGCAGTATGTTTGGAGAGTAGACAGAATTCTAATCTGGGATCCATCTCTTGGAGGGGAACAGAGCAGCCCCAACTCTGGCTTCTTCAAAGGCAGGTGTGACACTATCTCTTGGAGATGGAAGGGTGAGATTCCATATATCTCTGTCAATGTTTCCTGCAAACCTTATTAAATTAACCCATGGGAAAATATATAGTCACCACACATTCCCTACCTAGGTAAAAAATAAATGTGAGTGAGCTATGATTGGGCAAGGGAGTGTTAGAAGCTGCAGGAGGAAGTTAGAGAAGGCCCCTCATACAGAAGATGGAGCTTGCAGTGAATTTTGATAGAGCCTGGGTCTCCTAGGGGCTGTCTAAATGTAGGATTGTTGGAAAACTCGGTAGTCCTGAATTGTCATAAGAAGGTGCTTTTGTTTCTGGGGAGAATGTTTGAAGGTCCTCCCTCATTTTAACGTAGACGATGTGGCATGATTTATCCTTTTTGCTTGCAGTGGCTTTTTATTCCATCATATGCAAAACAAAAGTCACTCCATCAGCCTGCAGAATGGAAATAATGCTCAGGTAATAAAGGGATTGCATTTTGCATGGGAACAGATAATGCATTTTGTGAGAAAATGAAGACATTTCTTTGGGGCCTCTTAGATCTCACCAATCCTGGTTAATGTGTACACAGGCCCATGACTTACAAACACAGTCCTTCCAGACCAGCCTGCTCTGCTAACCAACATCTGGGCAGGGAAAGACCCTGGACTTGAGAGTTAGAGTCCATGGATGTCCATCCTGCTCCAGCCATGTCATGCTGTGTGACCTCAGGGGAGGATGTTGACCTCTCTGGACATCAATCTCCTTTTCTGTAAAATGAAGGGCTTAGACTAGTTCACTCCTGAGCTCCCTACTAGCTTCAATTCCATGACCCTATGATTCTGAACTCTGAAATAAATTTTCCCATTGTAAAATGAGGACTGGAACTAGGTCCCACCCTAAGATTCCTTTCATTTCTAAATTTGGGGTCCTCTCATTCTCAAAAGTTAAACCTGGAAATGGGTTGCCCCAAAATCTTCAGCCATGAGGAACTGTTGGAAAATGTTACAGGCAACAGTTTTCATGGAAAAAAATGTGCTGCTGTGCTAGAACGATGTGCTCAGCACCGAAGGGAACAGAACAAAACAGGGGATTCGCTAGAACGATGCACTCAGCACCGAAGGGAGCAGGACAGAACGGGGGATCCTGCTAGAATGATGCGCTCAGCACCGAAGGGAGCGGGACAGAACGGGGGATCCTGCTAGAATGATGCGCTCAGCACCGAAGGGAGCAGGACAGAACGGGGGATCCTGCTAGAACGATGCTCTCAGCACCGAAGGGAACGGGACAGAACGGGAGATTCTGCCATCCTTGCCTGACACCAGAATGAAGACTCGAGTTTGTGGATGCCACAAACACTGGTTTATCACTGTCAAGTAGCAGAATTCAAGGAGTAAGAACATGGGACCAGAATGTTCCCTCAGTCCCACAAATATTTCTGGAGCACCTACTGTACACCATGATCTTCAGGATTCACAACTCCCACCCCAGCTCCGCCCCCCATGCCCATCCACTCAGACTGCAGGCCTTTCCTTTCCCACTTTAGGCCCCACAAAGCCAGGAAGAGAAGCAGGGAGATTTTTTTGGAGGGGGGAGGGCAGGGCAATTGGGGTTAATTGACTTGTCCAAGGTCACACAGCTAGTAAGTGCTAAGTGTCTGAAACTGGATTTGAATTCAGGTTCTCTGAACTCCAGGGCTGGTGCTCTATTCACTGTGCCACCTAGTCTCCCTGAGGGGAGATTTTGAACCTGGGTCTTCTCTACCTCTAGGTCTAGGGCTCCTAAATCAATGACATTTTAAAACCTGATGCCACCCATATGGCCCTTCTGATTCGCCCCCCTTCAATCTATCTCTTCCTCCCTGACTTTTGGTTTTCCTCACACTTCCTGAAAGCCCAGGAAAGCTGAAGGGAACAGAAAGCTTCCTATCCAGCTCTATTCTGCCCCCTTCCCTTCACACTCACTTCTCTCCTGCCTTCTGGAGCCAAGTGGGACCTTCTCATCTAATCTCTGGTGCCTATTCCACTGTTAGCACTTAACAGATGTTCTATCTGCCTCTCTATCTCTATCTGCCCATCCATCTATCTATTTATCTCTCATTTATGTGACAGACAGGGAGCATTGATAATGTTCAGATAATTGGTTTGTTTGTCATGAGCATAAAGCCTAATGATGTAGGTCTGTCTTTCCTTCTGCAAGACTTACTTAACACTCCAGATACACTGAGTCCACTCAATCAAGGGTGTGCTGTTCTGGGATGATTCTCCCTTTTCAGGCTGGCAGAAGAGGGTACAGGGGTGGGGAATCCAAATAAATCTCCAGGGTATTTGTTCTGTGAAGTTGGGATTCAAACACAGGGATGCACTTGAGGACCTCGAAGGCCACATGTGGCCTCGAGGCTGCAGGTTCCCCACCCCAGGACAAGAAGGTAGGAGCTGAAGGTTTCCCTTGCCCAGCCTTTTCCTGTGGTATCAATATATTGTGAGAAATAAAATGCCCAAGGGTGTCCTTGGGTGTAGGAAAAAGATGTTAAGAGGAGATTGTATGGGAGAATAGTAAGGATGAATGACAAGAACCACTACTGATGCATAGCACTTTACAGTTCGCAAGCCGTTCTAGAAACACAATCTCATTTGTGCATCAGAGCAACCTTGAGTGGTTGGCATTATCTGTGCTATTGTCTCCATTTCACAGATTAAAAAAACACTGAGACTCAGGTGCTGAATTAGTTAGTGAGGAAAATCAGAGTTTGAAGACTGCCTCATACACTTAACGAGCTGTTTAAGTTGGGAAAGGAGCAGCTAGGTGGCCCAGTGGACAGAGTTCTGGGCTTGGAGTCAGGAAGCCTCATCTTTCTGAGTTCAAATCCAGCCTCAGACACTTATTAACTATGTGATCCTGGGCAAGTCACTCAATCCTGTTTGCCTCAGCTTCCTCATCTGCAAAGTGAGCTGGAGAAAGAAATGGCAAACCACTCTAATATCTCTGCAAAGAAAACACCAAAGAGGGTCATAAAGAGTTGGCATGACTGAATAACAAAAACAAACCTGGGGAAAAGCAAAACAAAACACTCAGCCATTCTGAGCCTGTTTCTAAAACTCTAAAATGGGGGCCACCATAGCATTTCCTTCGCAGGTTGTTGTGTGGATCAAATGAGATCATGTCGGTAAAGTTTGTTGAAAAACTAACCTGCTATGGAAAAAATCAGCCATTGATGTTGCTGTTGTTATTATTAATAAACATGAATAAAAAATAAAAAGTTTATTATGTAAATTGAGAACCTGGTTATAGCTACTAGAAATTGTAGAAGGCAGCAGTCCATATTTAGAAATCTACACAGTTTATGCAAGAAAATGGATGGCACATATACACCATGTGATGATGAGCTGTTTATATTCAGTACCTACCACTGTCCCAGCAAGACCTGATCTGACAGCTAGAATTATGTACCTGAAGCTGATGGTCTTTTTCACAAACCAAGAGATGATAAATTCTCATACTACAAAAGTCTTGGAAAATTCAGCCAATAAACTAAACTGGAAGCAGACCATCATCACAGATGGAATTCTTTTTTTTTTGGAGGGGGGAAGGTAGGGCAATTGGGGTTAAGTGACTTGCCCAAGGTCACATAGCTAGTTTTCTGTGTTAAGTGTCTGAGGCCAGATCTGAACTCAGGTCCTCCTGACTCCAGGGCCAGTGCTCTATTCACTGTGCCACCTAACTGCCCCAACAGATGGAACTCTTGCTCATGGTCACCCAGACACAATAATGATTCATGAAGAACAACATTTTAAATGAATCCCTCCCAAATATTTATCTGCAAGGTACATGAAACAAAAAGCTTTCAAAGTAAAGAAATCTGACTGGGAAGGTCCAAGGGAACAGGAAGGGCCACACATGGTCCCTGTTTTCCTGCTGGTTTCTAGAGGATTGCTGTTAGGCAGCTGAGGGACAATGTAGCTATGCCCCAGTTCTGTGATTCAACTAGACTAGGAATTTACCTTAGTTACTTGGGTGAAAGGCCATAAAATACTGATCACAGAAGTATTATAACAGGAAAAAAGACGTGCCTCAGGACCATTTCTATTGGAATCCATCCAAAAGATGAGAACAATGAGATTAGAACAGCTGTAACAATTCTCACAAGAGTTTCTTTCTTCAACTGTTAAAAAATGAATCCTCCTTGAACCCAGACTGCCCTTCCTTCCTCTGTTCCCACCTCTTCTCTCCTTAGCTTGGGGAGGGAAGGGATCCCGGGGTCATTGCCACCCAGCCCTAGAAGGCCACCTCTATCTGCAGGAGTGGATTCAAAAGGAAGTCAAACTGAGGCTTCTGTAGCAAAGTTCAGGCATAAATTGGATACAATGCTGCTAGAAATAGTGTGGAGTATGGCTGAGAGTCGCAAAGTGTGAAGCATTATTATTGATATCTGTTACATTGAAAATAGATTACTCACAGTGGGTGAAATCCAGTGGCCAGATGGTGGTAACCTTCAATGTTTCACACAAAGGGCCCAGAGCAGAGCCATTAAGTCCTTTGACCTGCAGAATCAGTGGTAATGGGGGTCAGGAGGCCTAATCCTTTACATTTTCAGAGAAAAGAAAGGACAGATCCAGTGCCCCAAGCACTAGGAGGAAGTCATCTGGTTTAAATCATACAAGATCATAATTTCCAGCAACATGGAACTTTAAAGTTGGAAATTAAGTTGTCGTTTGGTCCAACCCATAGTGACCCCTCCAATCCTACTATGAAATACCCAATGAGAAATCCTTCCAGTTTTTTCCTGAAGACCTCCATAGAAACCTACTCTTCTCCAGGAAGGCCTCACCATGGACAGTTCTAATTATTAGGAAGATTTTACAGTCATCATGGCCAAATCACCTCTTTGCAACTCCTATCCAATGTTCCTGTTTTGGTCCTCTAGGATCAAGCAGAATGTGTGTGTGTGTGTGTGTGTGTGTGTGTGTGTGTAATATTAACAAGCATTTATTAGGTGCTTATTATTGTACATTTTAAGGCACCATTTTCTAGGTGTGGGGGCTACATTGTCCATTCGATCTATCTACACTGTCTTAATATTTACCTGCATGCCTTTAATTATAATGCCCATTCTTTATATGCAGGTTATAGTCAGCAATATTCTCTCACTAAAGTCTATCACATAGTAGATGCTTAACAAATAATTGTTAGTTTTGATTTTCCTCAAGAGGGTCTTTATCTTGATAACTCAAGATTACTTAAGCAAGATGAGTTTCCTTACAAAACTATAACCCTGAAAGAATAAAAGGGCTTCATAAGACATATCAGAGATACAAAATCCTCTTACAGTATCCTTACACTCCAGGCAGCTCTTGGAGAATCATTACTTTGAACTATCAGGCAATTCATTACCTAGGAAAAAATATGGAAATTTACATTGTGTTTTCTGTTGTACCTTACATTCAATATCATATGCAATTAGCAACAACTTGGAAACAGAGAAAAAACACCCATCGTGATTTTGTTTCTGAAATAATCCATTCTCATGACTGAATTCGTCACCTTTTATTTATCACTACAGAAATAGTTCACAGGTACATGAAGTGGCATTCACTAGCTGTGACCAAAAAGTCCTACATAATTTCTTAGGGAAAACATTACAGACTTTTAGAGATGAAAGGTAGCATGGAGGTCATCTTGTTCAAACTGTGTTTGAAACAAATCTCTTTCAACTAGTTGTCCAGCCTTTATATGGAAACCTGCAGTGACAGGGATATCACCTCCCAAATCCAAATCCACCAAAACCTATATTTTGGAATAGTTCTAAGTGATAAGAATCTTTTTCTTCCCCCCATACTCCAAAGGATCTGTGATTTCCTCAATGTGGGTGTTCCTTCCAATGATCGCATAGACTTCCAATTCATATGTGATCGTCTTATGAGACTCTTTCATGACTACCCAACAATTTGCCACATTGGGTTCACCCACTGTGCTGAAAGCCTTCCTAGAATTCTTCTGTCATTGCACTGATGCCAGGAGCAGGTGGACCAAACAGCCTTTGTCCTTCATTTTCACCATGGATGCAGTCCACTTTTTGATCCATATATTGCTTTGACATTGTTTCTTAAAGCTTCTTCTACTGGACTCCTTGAGTATAACACAGAGTAGTTTGCCCATGCCCATCATGCACGGCTTCATTGCCCTTTGGCTGATGCTCTAATTCTTTGGGGATGATGTTCTGTGGCTCTCAGTCATGTAATATCACTGGAAGAAGATTGGTATTAAACAGATGCATTCTTTGTTCCAGACAGAGGTCATTAAAGTAATTTTGCAATTCTCCAAAGTCAATCCAATTCTTTTCCCTCTGGCCCCCAGTCCTGCCTTTCAGTTTCATGCTGACTGATATAATCCCTTTTAGACATAGCAGCTCTTTGAAAAGTTGAAGACTTCTACCATGCCCCTATCCACACACCCACCCAGGTCTTGCTTCTCCAGGCTAAGCAACATAGGTTCCATTAAGTGACTGTTGAAGGTAACCTCAACTGTTCCATAGCTGGTCAACCTTCTCTGAATGCTGTTCATTTTTTCAATGTCTGTCCTAAAATGTGGTGCCAGAAATTGAACACAGTACTTCAGTATGGTCTGCTTAAGGTAGAGTAATAATAAGATCATTACCTTCCTTGCTCTGGACACTATTATTCTATCCATTTCACCTTAAGCTATATTGGCTTTGGTTAGGAGGAAGAGGTGGGTTCTGCCATGATGCCACACTATTCATTTATATGCATTATACTGTCCAATGACATCACTGGTTATGTCTTCAATGTTTCTCTCACACGATCCAAGTACAGCTGATTATTTTTTAACCCAAGTATGGTTCTTTAGATTTGTCTCTATTAAATTGAATCTTAACAGAGTGAGCCAATAATTATACCCCAGAGATCTTTTGGTACCCTGATTCTTTTCTCCATCAATGAGCTCCCTCTTCATGGATTACTGATATTTGCATACCATCTATCTCTTGATGCTCCAAGATATTAATAAAAATGCTCCATGGAAGGAATTGTGGTGAGGTCCTTGGCCAGAAGGCCTCTCTTACAACTAAAATATATTCAGATCTTTGCACAATTATATTGGCAAAATCTTCAATCATGCATTCAATATCAATCTAGTCTTCATTTAAAATTGAAAAATTGCTTTCTGTTACCATAACATTTATCATTTTGGGTTGTCACTATGATACATAAAGCATGTTTAATTTATGTAACTATGAAGAGATCTGTGCAATACCACATGATCAACTGACTAATTCATACTTTTCTCCTCCAGAATGTGAATGAACACAACCCAGTTAAACTCATGGATGAACTGCAGATTTAATATCAAGTAATTAAAACAATTATTTTGAAAACAACTCAAAACCTACAATTTTCCCATTTCAATTCCATCTCCTCCTTTAATGTCAATTTCTCTCCAAAACAAAATTGGAATGGAGGCCCCTGGACCACTTGCCAAAGTGTTTTAACTAAAATTGAATGTGCTACCAACCCCAATCCCATGTCTTATTCATTCAACAGTCAAATGCCAACCATTTCAGTTTGGAATCACTCCACTGCTGAGCCTTAGGATGAGCTAGCATTTATATTTCACAGAATCCCAGAATCTCAGTCCTGGGGGGGGGGCAGCAGTTTTCAGGTACAACTCACCCCAGACCCAGGATGCTTTCTCCAGCATCTCCAGTGAGTGGCCATCTGGCTCCTAATTTAAGCCTGGAAGGAACCTAGTCCCCTTCTTGTCCTAGACTATTCTACTTATTAAGGAGTTCTTTTTCTTGAAATCAAACCTAAATTTACCTCTTTAGGACTTCTACCCATTTCTCCTGGTCTTGTCCTCTTGGACCAAACAAAACTTTTCTAGCCTTTTTCCAGTTGATAATCCTTCAAATACTTTACAACAAGCTTTGTGCATCTGCTACCTCCATCTCCTCTGCTCCCAGCTCAACATATACTCAGTCAAAGTCAATAAGACCAAATATAATAAAAAAAAACTATTAGGATTTTACAAATATAATATTTAAATCTCAGTCTCACCAGATTGTTAGTGGTTGTGTTTTTTTTTACCAGGTAGTGATGGACAAAATTCATATTGAGAGCTTTATTTCAGGATGGTAATCTTTACTGATTCAAGCTTCCTCTTGGTGATTGTCCCCTAACTGTGGTTATTCATTTTTTTTTTCAGTATTTGTCAGAATCTCTAAAGAATCTAGATGAATGTCAGATTTATGTTAATAATCTTCTAGAATCATTGGAAAAATCTGGTCTGAAAGAAGGAAACAAAATGAGAAAAAAAGTGACCATATTTTAGGTCAGCATTACAATGGACGCTGAAGGACCAATATGGTGTCCAGCATAGCTGTCTGACATCAGGTTGGACAACAAAACCTGTAAGCTAGACTCCTCCTTTGAAGAGGGAAGATGCCCAAGGGATTGGAACAACTACAGATTATTTCCCAAACTGACATCCTCAAAATATGGCACTATTGCATATCAAATAAGTTGCTCAAATTTATGAAATACAAAGGATAGTGAGTGTATCAGAACTTGTGACTATGCCTCATTTCTAAAAATATTTAAAGAACTGGGTCAAATTTACAAGAATACAAGTCATTTCCCAATTGATAAATGGTCAAAGGATATGGACAGGCAGTTTTCAGAGGAAGAAATTAAAGCTATCTATAGTTACATGAAAAATGCTCTAAATCACTATTGATTAGAGATACGCAAATCAAAACAACTCTGAGGTACCACTTCACACCTATCAGATTGGTTAACATAGCAAAACAGAATTATTAATGTTGGAGAAGATGTGGGAAAGTTGGAACACTGATTCATTGTTGGTGGAGCTATGAACTGATCCAACCATTCTGGAGAGCAATTTGGAACTATGCCCAAAGGGCTATAAAAATGTGCATACCCTTTGATACAGCAATATGACTTCTAAGGCTGTATCCCAGAGATCATCAAAATGGGAAAAAGAACCCACATGTACAAAAATATTCATAGCAGCTATTTTTGTAGTGGCCAATAACTGGAAATCGAGGGGATGTCCGTCAATTAGGGAATGGCCAAACAAGTTGTGGTATATGAATGTAATGGAGTACTATTATGCTATAAGAAATGATGGACCGGCAGACTTCAGAGAAATCTGGAAAGACTTATATGAACTGATGCTTAGTGAGGGGAGCAGAACCAGGAGAACATTGTACATATTAACAGCCACGGTGTGCGAGGACTGATTTTGATAGACAGTTCTTCTCAGCAATGCAAGGACCTAAAACAATTCCAAAGGACACATGATGGAAAATGCCATCCACATCCAGAGACAGAACTTTGGAGTCTGGAGGCGGCTAGGTGGTGCAATGAAAAGTTAGGAGGACCTGAGTTCAAATCTGACCTCAGATACTTAACACTTACTAGCTGTGTGACTTTGGGCAAGTCGCTTAACCCCAATCGCCCTGCCTTCTCTCCTCCAAAAAGATAAAAAAAGAACTTAGAAGTCTGAATGCAGAGCGAAGCAGACTATTTTCTTTTTTTTTGTTTTTTTTCTTTCTCATGATTTTTCCCACTCATTATAATTTTTCTATGCAACATGACTGATGTGAAAACGCATTTAATTGGAATGTATGTGTAGAACCCATATCAGATTGTAAGCCATTTTGAGGAGAGAAGGGGCAGGGAGGGGGAGAAAATTGAAAACTTATGGAAGTGATTATTGAAAACTAAAAATAAATAATTTAATTAAAAATTTGCAAAAAAATAAAATAAAACAGGCAAACCCTATGGCTATGAATCCTGGATCACCACAATCTTCAAAGAATCAGAACTACAAGGGCCCCAAAGGCAATAGAAAAGATTCCAATTGGGCATAAGCAGGCTATGACAATGCAAAGAAAGATACTGTGTCAAACGTGACCTAAAGGGTTATCTATGACCTGTCTGAGCAGGAAATGGTGTGGGTGAAAATGAAGCTAAGAAAGGGAGTGGCTGGATACTTCCCTGGTTCCCAGGAGATGTTCAAAGCCTCCAAATCAATGAGCTGATTTTCTGTGGAAGCTTAGTGAAAGGACATGGGTGTGAATGCCACATGAAGAGAATGCTTGAAGGATGGCCGATCTGCACAGTAGAGGGTATGTGTACTGTGGTGATGTATTGGATCCATCAAGGAATGCCTGCCACCCAGTAGGATGAGGATGCTGTACACTCAGGGGAAGGCCAGAACCCCTCCAGAGACAGTCAGATACATTCTTCTCAGGTTCCAATGTCCAGCCGGTGACTTTTGATCCTGAGATCCCCACATTCTTCGGTCTAATACTGTTTTCTATTTCCTATTTCACCCCAGATCCCAATCTCCAGGTTTTTCCTCTTAGCAATGTCCATCCAAACTCCCTGACTGCTTCTTTGAATGGTGATTCAGAGCCATTGTTCTTGGCTCTGGTCTATCTGCCCCTAGGATTTAAAAAATATTTTCTTTTTCCCCAATTAAAAATAAAAACAATTTTCAATGTTCCTTTATTTATATTTTGAGTCCCAAATTCCCTCCCTCTCTACCTCTCCTCTCTGTTCCTTGAGGCTGTAAGCAATCTGATATGGATTAGACACATGCAGTTATGCAAAACATTTCCATGTTAGTCATTTTGTGAAGAAAACTCGAATCAAAATTAATTAATTAATTAAATGAAAAGCAGTATGCTTTGGTCTGCATTCAGACTCCATCAGTTCTTTCTCTGGAGGTAGATAGAATTTTCCACAATGAGTCCTTTGGAATTGTCTTAGAACACTGTATTGCTGAGAATAACTATGTCAGTCACAGTTGTTCATCATACAACATTGCTATCACTATGTACAATGTTCTCCTGGTCCTGCTTACTTCATTCTGTATCAGTTCATGGAAGTTTTTCCAGGTTTTTCTAAAACCATCCTGCTCATCATTTCTTATAGTACAATAATACTCCATTAAAATTGCATACCACAACTTGTTCAGCCATTCCCCAACTGATGTGTCCTCCAGGATTAACTCAGTCACGCCAGATTAGCATCTGAGTTCCACTAAATCCAGAGTCACTGACTCTTAGCTCTTTCCATCTTTCTTTTCCATTATTCTGAAGGTTTTTGATCAGCATTCCGAAATCATGGCCAGGTGCTCCCAGATACCTACTTTGTGAAGACCAGGTGTGCTAAGATGAGCTTTACTTTAGTAGGGCTCAGACAAAAGTCTGAATTGTGCACTTGCGGGAGAGGCACCCTCAGCAAGGCAGAAAGAAGAAGGAACTGTTTGGACATTCAGAAGTTGGTGCTGGAGGTGCTCCCCACAAGGCCAGGGTTATGAGAAACATTCGAAGCTAGGGTCGATGGTCTGAGCCAGTGTGTCTTCCAGAGGACTCAACAGAACTGGATAAGGAGGAAGGGCTGCCACGTTTCTTGCATTCAACTGGGTGGGGAGAAAATTTTGTGGAAGAGGCTGTGGCTGTGGTGGCTTTTGTTAGGGAAGGGGCAGAGGCCAAAGCTAGAAGACATAGTCCAGTGTTATCATGTGAACTCCCCGAGATATGTGGCAGTATTCTCAGGCACCAGCCTTTCTAGTTCTCATGCTGCTGTTCTGTCCCATTCCCAAACCAGACCAGTGAGCAAGAGTGAGAGCCATGGACTACCAGATCTGACCACCTCGAAGTGTCCTGCCTTGGCCTTCCTCCTGCCCTCCCACCCATTCCTCACGTTGGGCCAGCTGATGAAAACATGCCCGTGCCCTGTGCACTACCCCTGACAAATCTCTGAGACGATCCTGTTAGATTTACAACACGCAGGTTCTGGGCCAGGACTTTCATTCTCAAAGCTGTATGTAACCTCAGATTCGAGGAATCATTTAAGAGCAGCTTGACAGGTAGAAGCAGAAGGCTCCTTTTTAAATCACAGAATATTTTATCACCACAACAAAGTGTCAAGCCTTCCTTCGAGTTTTGCCAAAGTAATGGGCTTTCTTCACTCGGAACAGCCCAGTGTTTTAGGCCAAACTGTTAAACCTTATGGCTGCAACAAAAGTTGTGGGTCCCAACAATGATAGCCCCTCCTGTAGCAACGCCAAGTCCTTAGATCTTTGCCAGACTGAAGCAGTTCTGAGAAGAAACCCCTGTCTCATGGCTACTGTGAGGCACTACCCTTCCTCTTTTCCCATTCCCCCTCCTCTAATGCACTCACAACTCCAGCATGGTTCTGTATTACACCCTGCCTCAGCTTCCTTAAGCCCAGCAGCCAGTGCAACACTAGACCCCTTAGAGGACCACTAGATTCCCCAGCTCAGTGTAGGAGGGAAAAAGGAGACACACACACACACACACACACACACAATTTGTGATTGGAATAAGTAGATTTTTGTGCATATTTAAACTTCACTCTAAAGTGACCAACACTGGCTTTAGGAGGTACTGTGTGTCCTAGCCCCTGAGGTGCCAAGAACTTTCTCCACCCTTACATGGAGAACTTGACCATCTCTTCACCAAGGTCACTCCTGACCTGGACAGATCAAAACTCATTTTATTCTACTAATGATGGAGACAGAATATAGGTTTCTGCTGGGAATGGAATTTTGTGTCAAGCTTTCCTAGAAATTATTAATAAAAATCAGACTCCCCATCTTTAGGAAGTTCCATAACTATCCAGGTGGTGAAACAAGAGATTGCTTTACCATGGGGGGCACCAAGGGGATTCAAGATGCGCTACTTTAACTGTGGCTAAAGCTTTTAAAGTTTATATGATGCTGGGGCTGAGTCAAGATGACAGAGTAGAAGCAGAACCTCCGCTGGGCTCCTGCTTCCACCTTCCCCAATCCATGTAAAAAGGGGACTCTGAACAAACTTTGGAGCTGCAGAACCCACAAAAAGACACAGAGAAGCTTACCTCCCACTGAGGACATCCCGGTAGGCCGGCAGGAATCCAGCACAGCGCTCTGGGAGCTGAGCCCAGCCCCACACTGAGGATTCAGCCCCAGGGCGGGCCTGACCAGCCAGTGGCCGAAGGGACTCCAGATCAGCAGAAGCTGTGGCCATTTCCAGATTGATCAACACATAGATTTGAAGGACAAAGTGAGAGGTCAGTGCAGTCTGGACTTTGGGACCCAGTAAGTGGGAGTGCGTGGCTTTTGCCCCGGGGGCAAGAAGCCGCTGAGGCGCTAGCACAGCCAGCCAGTGCCACGTGGCAGCTTCAGCTCCTGGCCTGCAGAGTGTAGGGGGACCAAGCACAATCTGAGGGGTAATAACTCTTGCTTTAACCTGCTTGGATGTGGATTGCACTCTAGGGTGGAGGTCCTGGGGTGTGTGACCAGATTGCCAGAGTGTGTGGAGACCTCAGAGAAGGCACCCATCTAATACCTCCAGCATCTGAGAAAACCCCAGTGTTTGGGACAAAGCTCCCCTGTCTGGTGGCAGAGTCCTACTGTGGCAAAAAGCTCAGGGGTCAAGTGACTGAGGGGCGACATGGCCAGGCAAAGGAAACAAAGCAGACAGAAGATTCTAACATTAGACTCCCATTTTGGGGACAAAAAGGAGCAAAGCATGGAACAGGAGGAAGACAGTGAAGTCAGAACTACTGCACCAAAAGCTTCAAAGGAAAATACAAGCTGGTAACAGGCAATAGAGGACCTTAAGAAGCAGATAAGAGAAGTGGAGGAAAAATTGGGAAGAGAAATGAGAACAATGAAAGAAAATTACAAAATGAGAGTCGACAGCCTAACTGAGGAAAATCACACCTTAAAAAACAGACTAACTCATGGCAAAAGAGGCTCAAAAAGGCAATGAGGAGAAGAATGCCTTAAAATGCCAAACTTGCCAGATGGAAAAAGAATCTCAAAAACTCAATGAGGAGAAGCATTGCTTCAGAATTAGATTGGAGCAAATGGAAGCTAATGACATTATGAGAAATCAAGATGCTGTTAAACAGATCCAACAAATGAAAGAATAGAAGGTAATGTGAAATATTTCATGGGAAAAACCACTGACATGGAAAATCGATCCAGGAGAGATAATTCAAAAATTATTGGACTACCTGAAAGCCATGATCAAAGTGAAACTTAGAAATCATCCTTCAGGAAGTTCTCAAAGAAAACTGCCCCGATGTTTTAGAACCAGAGGGCAAAATAGAGGTTGAAAAAATCACCGATCACCTCCTGAACAAGATCCCAAAAAGAAAACTCCTAGGAATATTATAGCCAGGTTCCTGAATTCCCAGATTAAGGAGAGAATATTACAAGCAGCCAGGAAGAAACAATTTGAATATTGTGGAAACACAATCAGGATAACCCAGGATCTGGCAGCTTCTACACTGAGGGATCGAAGGGCTTGGAATGTGATATTCCAGAGGTCAAAGGAGCTTCGATTAAAACCAAGAGTCACCTACCCAGGAAAACTGAGTATCATGGTTCAGGGGAAAATATGGTCATTTAGTGGAATAGAGGACTTTCAAGCATTCTTGCTGAAAAATCCAGAGTTGAATAGAAAATTTGACATTCAGATACAAGAAGCAAGAGAAGCATGAGAAGGTAAACAGGGAAAAGAAATCATAAGGAACTTATTAAAGTTGAACTATTAACATTCCTACATGGAAAAAATGATAATTGTAACCAATGAAACTTTTCTCAGTAGCTGAAGGGAATAGAAATATGTGTGTATGTATGAGGGTATATGGGCATATGAATACATGTGAATATGTGTACATATGTTAACAGATATACATAGATAGAGGGCACAGGACAAATTTAACAGGAAGAGATGATACTTAAAAGGTGAAATTAAGAGGTGAGAGAGGAATATAATGAGAGGAGATGGGGAGAGACAGAATGGGGTAAACTATTTCATATAGAAGAGGCAAGAGAAAATGGTTTCAATGGGGGGGAAGAATAGGAAGGCAAAAGGGAATGGGTCAATCTTATTTTCAATGAATTTGGCTTCAGGAGGGAATGACATACATACTAAATAGGGTATCTCACCCTCCAGGAGAGTAGGGGGGAAGGGGATGAGAGGGGGGATAATGGAAGGGAGGGCAGGCTGGATGGGAGGGAAGTTGGAAGCACCCACTTTTGAAAAAGGATGGGATCAAACTAGAGAATAGAACAAGTAGGGGTGGGATAGGAGGGAGGGGAATATAGTCAGTCTTTTACAATATATCTACATTGTTATTGTTTTGCATTAGCCACACATGTACAATTTATACTAAACTGCTTATCTTCCCAGTAAGGGTGGGTGACAAGGGAGGAAGGGAATGAATCTGGAATTCAAAGTTTTAAAATCAAATATCCAAATATATATATTTATATACTATTTTACATGTAATTGGGAAATAAGATATACAGGCACTGAGGCATAGAGATCCACTGGAAAAGTCGAAAGGGGTATGGGAGAAAATATGGGAAAGAACAGATTGGAGGAGGGGATATCCTGTGGGACTGCTATTTTGGGGCGGTGGGTAGGGGAGAAACGGGGAGAAAATCTGTAACAAAATTTCACGGAAATGAATGATGTAAATCAGAAGTTAATAAAGCATTTGAAAAAAAAAGGTTTATATGATGCCATATTCAGTATGGGAGATAGATTATAGCAGGAACATGCTACATGTCACAAAATAATTGTGAGAATTGTAATAATTATTTTTATGTTTTGTTCTATTTGTCATGCTACTTTTCACATAGGTGTTATCTATCCCTAGTGTAAAGATGAAGAAAAGAGCCTCAGACAGGGTTAGTGACTTTTTCAGGATCACACAGCTAGTAAGTATTTAGGTCAGGCTATGAACGAAAATCTTGGAATAAATGGGAAAAAAAACCACCAAGCCCTTCCTTTGTGACAAGAACTTGCTAAACCCTACAGACATAAGGCAACCACCACAGTCCCTGCCCTTACATTCTAAGAGGGAAGTGGTAAGACCCAATACCTGGCTACTGTCCATCAGGACAGAATCTTCCCACAAGAAAGACCGTTATCCTACAGGGTGAAAAGGTGTAGATGGGCGCCAGCATACTGGAGGGAAAGGTGTGAATGGGGGAATATCTGTCAAGGGGTGAGGAGATAACAGACTTCAGGAATGGAAGGCCCCAGAGGTCATCCAGGGCAGCCCCTCCCTCAGCAGGGATTCTCTTTATAACAAGTCCATCAAGTGGGCAACCAGCCTGCTGCTTTTATGACTGCTAGTGAGTGAAAACTCATTCTCATTCTAGGCAGCTCATTCCAGTTTAATTTTATATCTATACCATTGAAATTAAGGATTTTTTGAAGTACTATCATAAATGTTTACATAATATAATATATAGTAATTACTCCAAATGTAAATGTTTGCAATACACATGATATATAAGGGCCTTAGAAATGGGGAGAATCTTCCAGATATTCCCTGGGGTGAAATTACTATCTGGTTCTGAGCTATTTAGAGAGTATATTAACTCTCACAGCTTAATGGCTTGATGTCATCAAGGTAGGGGGCCTTCAGAGGAGCGCCTCAGGGATCCAAGCTTGGCCCGGAGCTACTTAACATTTTTTCTCAGTGCCCTGGATGAAGAAGGCATGGATGATGACAGCCAGTTAAATACAGTCAGAGACATGATCCAGAAAGATATTGAGCTGAATCCCTGAATCTAAGATGACAAGATGGACTGGAAATAAAAGTAAAGTCTTAGGTTTGGGTTCAAAAAATAATTTCACAAGTCCACAATGGGGGAAGCATTGTTAAAAAAAATGTTGTCTGAAAACAGCATCGGAGGACATTACTGACGTTCATGGAGATGCAGAGGAGGGCATCAGCTCTCTGCTGAGGCAGCCAACTCAGTCCAAGGCTGCATGTCATGGGGCCAGTCACGGTGTCCAGGACTAGGGAGGCGCTGCTCCCTCTGCTCCCCACCTTCATCAATCAGGCAAGTGTTTAGTGATTACATGTACCAGGCACTATGCCAAGCATGAAGATAAAAAGGAAAGTAAAAACAAAACAAAACAAACAAACAAACAGACCCTGTCCTCAAGGAGCTCACAGTTTAATAGGGAAAACAACAAGTAAACAAGGAGTCCATACAAGATAGAAGAATTGTGAATGGGAGGGAGTTTCAAAGGGAAGACCCTGACAGTAGGCAGTCTGGGTCAAGTCTCCTGCACAAAGCGAGACTTGAGCTGAGCCTGTAGGAAGCCAGGGAGATAAGGAAGAGGAGGAGCAGAGCAGGCACAGTGCAAAGGTGTGGACAGAATGAGGAGATGCTGCCTCTTGTGTGAGGACCAACACCAAGGCCAGTGTCCCTGGATCTCAGGCTCTGTGGAGGTGAGAATGGTGGGCAGGGAAGTTGCCTAATGGAAGACTTCTTGTTGGATCATAGAGCTCCTAGGGAGCGGAGGTGCTGGATAGCATCAGATTAAATGACATCCCGAACTTGGTGGGCCTTTCTTGTGCCACATTTTAGGAAACTCCCCAGAGGAGGGGGGTCAGCAAGGCAATGGGTCTTGGGACAGTGGGTGCTGAGTGAGGGGACTGGATATGCTTCACCTGAAGAATAGATGGCTCGAGGGGAGCGGGATGGCTCTTTTCAAGTGTCTGAAGGGCTGACCTGTGGAGGAGGGTCCAGGCATGTTCTGCCCCACAAGCAGAAGCACAAGCAATGGGGGACGGGGGCTGCAAAAAGGCAGTTGGAGGTTTGCTATGAGGAACAATTCTTGAACTCTGTCCCGGAGTGGCACAGACTGCCTCGGGCAGTGATGGGTTTTCCCTGTCTCAAGGTCTTTAGAGGAGGCAGGATGAGCATCTGCTGGGGGTGGAAGAGAGGGCACTGTGCCCGCACTGGTTGGATTTGATGGCCTCGGGGGTCCCTTCTAGCTCTAAGGCTCAGAAACTCTGCTTTATGCCTAAGGGGGGTGCCTTATGCAATGGCCAGAAGGCATGGCTCAGACAGATGAATGAGATTTAAGAAAAATCAGCAGCTTCCAGGATGGGTTCAGGAGGCTTTGCCCTAACACCATCCCACACAGGACTCTCTCTCCCTTTGCCTTGAGATATCAATCTACTGAAGCTTTCTTGTCTCCAGGCCTAAGGGAGAGGCTCCCAGGTCTTATTTACTGCAATGTTTGTGAAGAATTTCATATGAATAAATGTGCACCCATTGGTTTCACTACCTGCCCAGACTCCCATGCCCCAAGACTCATTACAAGCTGCATAAAGATAAGGAGAATAGCTCTGCCTAGCAACGAGGGAAGGCTGGAGTTGCAGCTGGGCTGGTAGCTTTGCCCTCCTTGTCCTTGGTCAGCAGCTTTACTGCCAAAGGCAGGGTCACTTATGGAAGAGGTCATAGCTTGGCATGCCACCATGTGCTTGGGAACACAATGTATTCTTGGGGTATCTCAAGCTGTAGTCTGGGTGCAGTCAGGGGACACTGGTTCTAGCCCTAGCTCTGTTGTTAACTAGCTGTACGATTTTGGACAAAATCTCTTGAACCTTACTATGCCTCAGCTTACTCAACTGTCAAATGTGGATTCTCTAACCTTTCTGAGCGTCAGTTTTTTCATCTGTAAAATGTGACAACTGATGCCTATCCCAATGACCTGATCAATTTGCTGAATGCATCTGAGGCAAGGAGGTGGCTGAAATCAAAGCAATGTGGAGAGGTGTGGAGTGCATCTTCAAGGAAAGGTAATATGTTTCTAGCTGCTCCGTTCCCGTAGGGCTCAGAGGGTCACTCCTCTGCCCGGCCCAGTTCTAGGGTCCTCAGACGATAGGAAACTGTGCCTGGCCTCCTCTAGCCCTGCCGGCTCTGCCCTTCAAACCCTCTGAACCCCCACTCTGTTCCAGGAAGCTCTCACAAATGCATTAAGCCATGCCATGGAGCTGAGAGCTCACTTCTCCAGTGCCAAGCACCTGCCTCTCCTAGAGGGCTTCATCTTCCAGCCTTGGTCTGGCCTCCTCACATTTCCTCTAACTGCCCCAAGGAGCCCTCCCCGCAACATACACATTTTCCTATAAGGCCAGGCCAAGTGGGGCTGTTCAGACTGCACTGTCTAATTAATTATTTGTCATCAAACTAAATTCCCCACTCTCCAGATGTTTTCTTCACTTCCCTCCCCCACTTCCCTTCCCAAGTCCTGGGGAGCAGAGAGAATCAAGAAAGGAGCTTTCAGTCATATTCTGAGCCTCCCTCCCTTTGGACACCACCAGAAACCCAGAGGCCAGATCCTTTAGCATCCTTGGGTCAAATAACCCTGAGGGAAACCCCTAAAGGCGAAATGAAGGAAAGAGGACGGTGGCACTGAAAACAGCAATCTGGAACTCAGGCATTCACTGCCCTGGGATTTCTTTTAACAGCATCTCATTCTGGAACTCTTTAGAGGCTTCAAGGCACTTTCTCCCCATAACCCTCTGAAGGCCATGGCCCAGTGGGAGGATCCTGGCTCTGCAGTCAGATGGTCAGGGTTCAAATAGGAGCCTTGACACTCACTTCTTGGGCAAATGCTAAGAGAAATAGGTCCCTGCAGGCCACATATTGACTTAGAAAACCATAAGTTAACATTATCAATCTTCTCTCTTAATTTATTTTGTTAAACTTTTCCCAATTACATCGTAATCTGGTTCATATAGAACATCATGCTGCTATGGGGCCTCCAGGCCCCAGTCAACTCTCCAAAGTGTCTTCATTATCAAAGAAAGGGCTGGAGCTCCCTTCTAGGCCCTGCAATCCCATTTCAGGAAGGAAAAAAACTGAGCTCAGAGAGGTGGAAAGATTTGTTCTTAGCCAAAGGGAAGATTTGAACTTGGGTCTCCCAAGCCCAGCACTACCACATGGTGTTTTCTCAGTCAGTCACTCCTTATTTCCATCTCTACTGCCTAATCAGCCAGGGTTCAAAGGCTATCCTTGACTCCCTCCAGTCAACATTGGTCACTTTCATAAAGTTAGCCAAAGGATCAAACTATAGGAAACCTTTCCCTAAGAGCACAGGGAGGGGATTGGGTCTGAGCAGCCATGCACATTTGCCCTACAACTTAGCGATTCCTCCAGTCCCCATCCACTTGGGGATGGATGGGGCCTGCCAGACTTAGACAAAGACAGTTATTTTCAACCAAGCTGGAACCTCCATGACCTTCCTGCTCTTTGGGGATCAGAATGGCCAACTCCCATTGGCTCTCACACCCCAACCTGGAGGTTCTTCAGGGTACATGGGAAGAGCCACCTGGTGTAAACTAATGAAGGACAAGATCAAGAAAAGAAGTCTTCTTCACAGGCAACATGTAGTGCAGTGGTTAGAGCCTGGTTTTGGAGGTAGAGGACCTGAGTTCAAATTCCAGCTCTATCTCTTACCATTTTAGTGACCTTGGGTAAGTCCCCTTCCCTCTGAATCAATGACCTATGCAAAGTTTTATTTTTAACACTTTAATATGATGTGTTTGGTGGTATTAGGCTCTGATAAGAGGAAAGCTTTCTACTGAATGGCTTTCCTTCCATGGTGTTCAAATTTGGGTCTAGGGAACCGGTTCTGAGATTGGATGGCCATGCAGGGGGAGATTACTAGCTAGTCTTAACTGGTGCACAAGACAAACAAAAGGTGTGTTCATTTATTAACTAACCAAACAAACTTAAGAGACCAACTTGCTTTTTTTGTTTTATTTTTTGCTTTTCTTGGAAGGGCAATTGGGGTTAAGTGACTTGCCAAAGGTCACATGGCTAGTAAGTATTGTCTGAGGCCATATTTGAACTGAGGTCCTCCTGACTCCAGGACTGGTGCTCTATTCACTGCACCACCTAGCTACCCCTGTGCCACCTAGCCACCCCCCAACTTGTTAATATCACAATTGCGGGAGACCCTTCAATCTTTCATGGATGCTGGTTGGTACTCCCTACAGAGATGTGACCTTCAGCCCCTCTCTGTCTCAACCAATCAGAAAGCATTTGTGAAGGGCCAACTACTCCTCATACCTTATGCTAGGTACTTCTGATGCAAAGAGTGATCCTTGCCCTCAAGAAGCTTACAATCAATCAAGGAATATAATGTGTCCATAGATACCTATGCCTTATACAAGTAGCTGGCACCTGGAGCAGGGACCTTAGCATCTGAGGAGATTAGGAAAAGAAAGTCTCCTGTATGAGTTAGCAGTGAAGCTGACCTTTGGAGGAGCCTATGGATTCCTGACAAGGAGAATATGCCAAACATGAGAGATAGCCCCTGCAAATGTGGCTGATCTTGCTGGGTTACTGTGCCTGACCCATAACCCTGGTTAAGAGCCCTCCAGAGATGGGTGATTCTACACTGGGCCCATCTGGTCCTTGGCCAAAAGAGGCATAATCCAGGGCTAAGCCAGCTCTGAGGTCCTTCCAGGCTGGAAGAATTTTCCTAGGTTTGATTGCTCTAGAAGAACCTTTGAGAGACTTCTAGGTCCCAGTGAGATATTAGAGGAGGGGGTCAGCATGGAGAAATTATGCTGGTGATACAAGCACAACTGGAGTTAATGCCAGTGTTACCCAGGGCAGAACTGCTCATGGAATGTTGTGGTGGTGGTGGTGTCATAGGAGGAAGGATGCAAATCAGAAAGGATTCCTGGTTCATCCCAGAATAATACACGTTTCCATTTTTACTAAATGAGATAATGTGTGCAAAGCATCTTCCAAACCCTAGAGCCTTATACAAATGTCAGTTATCATCACCATCTCATGCCAAACGTGGATTTCCCCCATATATGTCCTATTTGAAATCACAGAATCTTTGCACTGGAAGGAAGCCCAGAGGTTTCCTAGAGACCCAATTCAAGCCAAACCCCCTCCAAAAGTCATCCTTTGGGGTAGCCACAGAGCTTCAAGATGAATGCCTTCAGTTGTAGGGAGCTCACCGCACCACTTCTGTGAGCAGCAGCTGTCTTCTTGGACAGCCTCTTTCCAGCGCATCCCCATTAGCCTCTTGGTCATTTCCATCTGTGGATCCTAACTCTGGGCTTTTTTGCCTACCAAGTCCTTCATATGCTGGGGGATAGAGAGAATCTTCCTTGGAAACTCTCTTCTACATGAAAGCATGACCACACTACCATCAACTGTTATTCATGGAAAGATTTTTTGTTCCCTTCATCATACTTTCTGTTTCTTGGAATACTCTAGTGTCTAAAGGGACTGAACCTCTAATTTCATTGGTACAAGGAAATCCTAGATGAAGAAACTCCATCCACCAATGAAGGTTAGCATCTTTTCTGCAATTTGGAAGCTCAGAGGGGTGCCCAGAGCACTGAGACCTATCTTAAGTGACCCACCTGGGGCTACACAGTTGATGTCAGGCAAGACTTGAATCTACGTCTTTCTCTCCCTATATCTTTCAAAACACAGTGGCCAAAGTGGACACAATGCAGAATTGGTCTGGTCTGCACAGATCACAATGGACTTTTTTTCCTGAATACTTGGTTTAGTCACATTAATATTTTTTGATAGCCACATCACCCTGATCACTCAAGAAGCCCCCAGCCAATTGAAACACCAATGAATTTTCTTATAACTTGCTACCAAGGCACACTTTCCTCCTCCCCTACCTACCTAACAGGGTTTTGTGGGAAAAGCTAAAAAAAATCTTTATAGAAATAAATGAATTATTGCTGTGCTACGGTCATGCAATTGAATGTTTAAACCTGAGTAGAGGACTTTGTATTGATGTTCATTGAATCATGCCTACCATTATATCCTTGAGATGTTTTCAGGCCCATTGCTCATCCAATGAATGTACTCTTTCTGTAGCCTTATAGCATCTGCCTACCTGACAAACATGCTCCCCAGGTCATTATCCAAGCTATGGAACAGGCTTGGGTCCCAGTACCAGAGACTTCTATCCAAGAGAATATAGATTTCTTAGTCAATAGTCTTGGGGGATCACTGCTCAATTGATCAT
This sequence comes from Petaurus breviceps papuanus, assembly GCF_028583685.1. Classification (NCBI taxonomy): domain Eukaryota; kingdom Metazoa; phylum Chordata; class Mammalia; order Diprotodontia; family Petauridae; genus Petaurus; species Petaurus breviceps. The sequence goes on along the minus strand of NW_027185872.1, from coordinate 5,999,963 downwards.
GAATCCATGTCTCTGTGCTACCAGGGAAGCCACACTCCTATGTCCCATGGCTCCTATGCTGGAAATAAAGATGGTCTCAGCTCAGGAGGTTGAAACAGGCAGCTGCTTTCCAAATGTGAAGTACTTCTGCCCTGAGTTGTGAGGACAGCACTGGCAGAATGAATTTGCTCATTACTGAACTCTGAGTAGGCTCTGAAGTTTAGAGGGCATTGCTGGGGTTCTTCTGGGCCAGCAATAGGAAGCGTGTTAGATGTGAGAAAACCTCCAAATGCCAACTGCACCAACTGAAGGGACTGTGGGCCTCTGCCCCAAGAGATGAAGGGCCCATGCAGGGCAAATCCTTGACTCAAATCAGCCACTGTCTTTTAGGAAAAAAAGTTCCCTTTTTAAAACATCCCTGTAGGTATCCCCTAGCAATTTAAAGACCATTTCTTACATATTCAGAAACTGTCTGCAGTAAACTTTCAGGAAGAAGCTTTTTTGGAAAGACTGAAGATGCAGAGAGTGTACCATCCACTGATTCATATTCACCAGACATCAGGCCCTTATTAAGTGGCAGGTGCGGGCAGGGAATCCTTCCATTTCTGGTACCTATGGGGTGTACCCTGCTTCTTGTGAATCACAAGACTCAATTTTCTCATTTCTCTGCTTCAGCACCCTAGCTAGAGCACCAGAAAGTGTGACTCTATACTCCATAAGGAATAAACATCCACAGACATATATGGGTACATACACACATACCGCACACACACACACACACACACACACACACACACACCACACACATACTTGCTGTCAGGCATCTGTAATTCCTGTACTGACTTGAGCACAGCACTCAGGGCTCGAGGAAATTTCAATCCCCAGACGACATCCTTGGCAAAGACTGTCGATGAGACCAAGAAGGGTGTCCCTCTCCATGCAGGTGTGTCTTCAAATTGTCAGGGAATATCCATGAGCTCAACATCAGCGGTTCTTTAATTCTGAACTTCTGTGGCCCATGCCCCACAGAAAGTCCAGCACGAAAGTAGGTAATGTGTGTGTTGTGTGTGTGTGTGCATGCCCGTATCTGGATCTGTGTGTATACATATCTATGTGTATGTGTGTATATGGGACTGTTCATAAAAGTTGGGGAGTGATGCTATAGAATGCTCTTCCTCTCAATAAAAGATTATAATTTAGTTGGAGACATACATTATTCGAAATTATTTTTAAATAATTAGTTATGGAATCAAATAACAACTTAAGTTCTAATTCTGCAAGTTTTCGAGAAGGGTCACACAAACCAGATGACCTGCTATTCCCAGAAATCAGGATTCCATTTCCTGCCTTTAGGCCTTTGTCTCCCAGGTCTGGCAGTGTCTCCCTCCTCAACACCATCTCTAAAAATCTTTGATCTTCTGTCAAGGCCCAGCTTGGAGGAGTGGGTTCCTAGAGAAAACTTCTGTGACTCCCTCCCTTGTAGTCAGGCATGGGGGACAGCCGTGAGATAGAATGTCACAAAGGAGAAAGCACAAGGAGTTCAATCTGCCTGAAATGTAGGACGTATGGGAGGGAATGAGGGGAGCCCAGCAGACCAGGGCTCGAACTACTGTACAGAGAAGGCTGCATCTTATCCTAGAGGCAGTGGGGACCTAGTGAAGTCCCTAGAGCAGGTACTTAATGCGCTCTGATGGGCTTTTGGAAGAGAGAATCAGGGCTAGGGCAATGTGATTTGTGCTTTCAGATCTTAAATGTCACTCCCATTTTAAAGATGAAGACACTGGGGTGAGACGTGGTGCAGACCTCGATGTCACACTGACACTTCCACTGAACTTTTTACAAACCCGAATCTTTGCCCTGCAGCCTGATCTGCCTCAGCTCCTCCATCTCCTCCTAAAGACCCTCCCTCCCCCCACATCTTGGGCACATAGGACTTGAACTTCCTACTTCTCCTCATCTACACCATCTGGTCAACTGACCAAACTTGGAGACTTTCACTGGGATTTCTCAAACCTGACTTTCCTCTCCAGTCACATGATCTAGTCCCAAATGTTTTTCTTGAAACAGGAGAAAGTCTGTTTGCCAACAGCCTAACACTGAAGGAAGGAGACTGGGCCATAGGGAAGCCAGATTTCAGTGCTCCTCTGCCCTTAAACCTGTCCACTACTCATGGAATCAAGAACAAACTGCCTTGTGTGGCATTCAAGGCCATTGGTGAGGCCTCCAAGGTGCCCCAGACTGATTCTTGAGTGGAAGCTCCTTCCCTGTCCTCATATCTGGAAATGACATCATAGTGAACCTTCAAGCCCCGGTTTATCATTTTTCAGTTGTGCTGAACTCTGTAATCCATGCACCCTAGTGTCCATGGTATTTCCTTGGCAAAGATACTAAAAAGGTTTGCCACTTCCTTCTCCAGTGGATTAAGGCAAAAAGAGATTAAGTGACTTGCCCTGGTCACACAGCTAGTAAATGTCTGAGGCCGGATTTGAACTCAGATCTTTGAGACATTGGGCCCAATGCTCCTGAGTCACCTAACTGCCTGCTAAGCCCTAGCTACACACACACACACACACACACACACACACACACACACACACACACACGTTATTCTGACCACTTAAATCTTACATATCCAACAATATCCACTTCAAAGTCTGAAGCCCCATCATGAAGCCTTCTCTGATTCCCTGAAATGCAAATTTTTCTGCTGGGAATCTGCTTAGTTCTGTGTTTTCTCATGCCCTTCCCACTTTCTGTTTTGAACTGTAATTTTTGGGGCCTAAACTCCTCTCCCTGACTAGACCACAACCTCCTTGAAAGTAGGGGATGATGCTCCCCATGCCCTCCAGAGTTCAGCTCATGACTGAGAGGGGAAACCAAGTGTCCTAGCCTAACGTCTAAGCTTCCTGCCATGGTTTGCTCAAACATCAAGTTGGAGGACCAAGTTTACTGGCCTCAGATTCTGCTCCACTCTCTGGGCCATGGGGTATTCCATGATCTTCCCATTCCTTTCAGGACACTCTGTTTGAATGTAGAGGAGCTCTTTCAACTCTAACATTTTTGGTCCCTCTGGGACATATACATTTCCTGCTCACTGTATGTAAAATATTCTCTTGAAAAAAGATTGAAAAAAGTGCCCTTCTTTCTTCCCCACTTTCAATCTCACCTTCTCTAAGATGAAAAGAAAGTTTTCCCACTCCAGTAAACAGTCCCATGGATTTCACTACTAAACCATAAATACATATATTTTAACAGGGGACCACCCTCCTTTGGTCCACTATTGACCCTGGTACGTGTAGTGATCCATGGCGAGTTTGTGAACATGTCCTTTTATCTGACTTTCTTGCTAGTATCCTCTGCTTGTATTTAGAGTGCAAACACTAAGAGGGCAGGGACCACAGGTGTATAAGCTGACTTTCTACCTGCCTCGAAAGCTGAGCACATGCTCAAGGGCATTTCCTAATGGGGATTCAGTGAGGATGCGGTGCTGGCTGTTTATAACATCCATCAACTTTTACAAAGACAGCCTCTGGCTGTGTTGGAATAGGAAAGAACTTCCCCAATTTGATGCTCAATTAAAGTGTGACCATTTGGCCCACACCATGTTCATTAAGCAAATGAATACAAGGCCTGCTTCAAAGTCATAAGCAAAGCTTTGGGGGCTGCCTCCAAGAAGGTGGTGACAGGCAGATTTTTTTTTCTTCAATTCAGGCTTCCCCTGTCTTGTTAGCATCCTGTGATTACTGGACTCTGGAATTTTAAATACATTTCCCTTTAATTCCCTACCCCCCCCCATCCCCACCCTTTGCTGGAGTGCTAGCTCTTTAAATATTCAGGATTTCCATGTAATTGTGAATTGATCTGTCTCAGTGGCGAGGTTCTCAGTGGCGAGGTGCCAGGGCATTTGAAACTAGAAGAAGGACCCCCTCTTCCCCTTGGTTTTCCAATCTAAAGGGGAATATACTCTTTCCCCTCATTCCTAGAACCTTCCATTAATAAAGAGGTTCCCCCCTCCCCGTGTCTAACTTTGGGGTGGAAGGGGCTGTTCTTGGATCTCGACCCCAAATAAAAATAAAACATCTCCTGCAGATTTTAATCCCAAAACACATCAAAAGTTTCGCCTTGGCAGAAAGATTCTCATCTTTTGGAAAAACAAAACAAAACAGCTCTGGGCTGAGAGCCCAAGAATCTCAGTTTGTTGGAACCTCATTATTGTTATTCTGTTTGCACAAAGCTCACCCCTCCCCACATTGGCCACTTGCCCCCATCGCGGAGGGTCAGCTCTGACTTGTGTGCTGAGGGTCGCTTTGAAAGGGCAGGATTCCTCCTGAGCAGAAATTCAGCCTGGGCAAAGAGGGTTTCTACCGATTTGCCAGAGCCAGCCCCGGAGTTGAGCCTGCTGTGGCCTGATGGCCCCCCTGAAAACCAGGAGTCCTGGACCACTCCAGTTGCCAGCTACTGACCCTTGGTTTATTTCACATCTATTATGAACTCCTGTGTGACAGGCTGCTTCTAACAAATCCGAACTGAAAAGGACCCTTCCCCCCCCCCCCCCAGCCCCCGCCAAGGGATAGACACACCATCGGCTGGACGCAGAGGAGACAACAGACTTACAGGGCTGGGGCAGGCACCGGCTGAACTCTCTGCCCTAGGCACCTCTGATTTTCACGAGTCACAAGTAAAATGACAGCCCTTCAGGGAAAATGTTGTGCCTCCTTAACTGAGTGGGACCGGGTTGCCCAGATTAACCCTCGGCAGAGCTCTTCCATACTCCCAGGAGCCAACACACCTCCTCTGGGCACGGGCTCTTACGTCCCCAGGTCCATGAGAAACAAACGCGCCTGGCTCGGGTCCCTCAGACCTGGAGCTCCGCTTGCAGAATAATTCTCTAGCGCGCCCGGGATAGTGCGGCCCCGGGCAGAAGACACGCATAGCCACCAGAGGCCGGAGTCTGAACCCCCGCCCACCTCCTCCTGAGCAGCCCCGACGGACTTACCGGTCTTCCACAAATAGACGAGCGAAGTCTGCGGTCCAGTGTGTGCCCCAGCCTCACTGGCCCCGGCGATGAGAATGAGAACGAAGAGAAGGAAGGGCAAAAGCCCCTCGCCTCCGCGCCTGCAGAGGCAGGGGGCCACCCTCCCTCCCGGATGCCCCATGACTCCCGCTCTCCCGCAGGTCCCGCTCGGGCTCAGGGTCCGAGGCCTTGGAGGAGGAGGCGGCAGCAGCAAGAGGAGGTGGGGGAGAAGAAAGGTGGTCCCGAGCGTCAGGAGTGCCTGTGGCCAGCCCGAGCGAGCGAGCGAGCGCGCGCGCCGAGCCACTTCTGCCGCCTCCAAAGCCCGGCGCCCGGCTCCACTCCCGGCTATTGTTCTTTCCGAATGCAAGCGGAGAAAGGGCGCGGAGAAAACAGCCGGAACAATAGAGTCCACCGGCGGGGGCCGGGCTGGGGCCGGGTCAGATGCCGGGGCTGCAGCCGCCGCCGCCGCCGCCGCCGGTGCGCCCCTGGCCGCCGTCCTTCCCTCTGCCGCCGCTGCCGCTGCGCCCCCGCTTCCAGCCAGCGCTCCCTGGCAGCCTCCGCTCAGCTGAGAGCGAGAGCCCAAGCGGGAGTGAGCCAGCTGTCCGCAGGGGGCTCCAGCTGACTGAGCAGGTTATCTGGGGCTGCGATGGATGGGAGGACGCAGCAGTCAGGCACACCAGCTGGAGAGAGAGGGAGGGAGGGGAGGAGGGAGAGAGGGAGGGAGGGGAGGAGGGGAAAGGGAGGGAGGAAGGGGGAGGGAGGGGAGGACAAGAACAAAAAGGGAAGGGGGGGAGGTAGACATGTAACCAGACCCACTCTACAAATACCTCTGCAGAGCTAGGCGAGAGATTCCCGGAAGCACCATCCCCTCCCCCAACCCCCCCCCCCCCGCCGCGACGATTATCAGCTCTGGTCCCCTGTGCCCCGTGATGGGCACCACTGCCAGTTGAGGCCGGAGGCCTCCTACGGGGCATAGACTGTGGGCTATGCGTGTGGGGAGCGGGGGGGGGGGGGCGGGGTGCTTAGGCATGAACCGGGCCAATTTCCAATTCGTCTTTTAAAATGAAACTTTTGAGTTACTTCAAGAGGGGATTAGTAAATCCCGAGGACACCCACGTGAATGGCATGATGGGAGAGCGCGAATCTTAAAGACAGACATGGGCAGCCCCCAAATCGAATGCCCCCCCCCATTTTTAGATTCATTGCCCAAGGAAATCATCTATTTCCGCTGCCAGCATAGGGCCTTTTTACTATTACAAAATGAACAAGCTCGGCCTTTCTGGACACTGTAAAGTGTGTCATTTAGCGTGGATTAGTATTGGAAAAGCCGTCCTCTGCTGTTTACTCTGGGAGAAAAAGCAAAGTGCTGATAACCTTAGAGGTTAGGCAGACAGAAACGGGCAGGAGCTGTGTGGCAGCTGAAAATCTGCTAAATTCTGAAGACCCAGAAAGCCCCGGGGCAGGACACACACTCCAGGCTATTCTTATTTGCCATTAGTATTGCTAAGACCATTCCCGGCCTCACTTAACTTGTTCCTTTCACACAAAGACTGGGGACACGGTGGGCACTCCCAGACCTCTTGGAAATTCAAAGGTAACTGTCACCTCTTGGATGTGTGTGTGTGTGTGGGGGGGAGCTGAACGAATTTCACTTGTTCATCACATCCTCTGGGTGGCCCCACCCCCAGATACCTAACTATACAGGAAAGGGCCTGGAGCAGTGGGGTGAAAGGGGAGTTTTCTCGCCCCCAATAACCTTATATTAATTATTCATTCAGCCTCTAGTGAACCTAAAATAGCATCAAGACAGTGGCCTCTTTTTTTTTCTTTTAAGCTGCAAACAGAAGAGCCCAGAAGCCTTTCTCTGCAGAGCCCTCCCCATCAGCAGAGAAGCAGGCCAGGCACACAGTGCCCCCCCCCAACTCAGCAGCAGCACCCCCAGCTCTGCAGTTGAAAGCCAGGAGGCTCCTGTTTTCCAAAGAGGTTGGAAACCTTCGGGAGCCTCTCTGGGGAGCCCTGTCATTGTACAGTGCCTCCTAGCTCAGGCTCTTCCCTGGCATTAGATTAAAAGCAGCCTGGAGCCAATAATTCCCAGGTCCTGCCTATTTAAATATTCTGACATCAGAGGAAATTAGCAATGTGGGGAGGTTGCGAATTTGGTCTTTGTTTACTTTCCACTCCGTTAGGCCTGTAAGAGAGAATTAAAGGCTCAGGGAGGGCAGCTCCACGAGGCTGTGATTAACAGAGATAAGCAAGGGTGGATTACTGCTTCTTAAGCAAGGGAAAAAAAAACACAACAGAAAAACCACCCCAGTCAACAAGCCCCATATGAGAGAGGCCCTGGACTCTTACTCGTGGACGCCCCCTCCCCCTCAGGCTCAGTCCAGAATGACAAGGTAGCCCTGGGCTCTCCTGGGGGGGGGGGGGGGAAGGGGCGGCGCTCTTCACTGGCTGCTTGCCAGCTGCTACCTCGCCCCCTTTGGCCCCATTTGCCCAATTGGTCGGGCTGCTCTTAGGATTCCCTGGAGCCATGAGCCCTAGAAGCTCTGGGGTGGGCAGCTTCACCAAAGAATTTGGAAGTGGATGCGATCTGTTTAGCACTCTCTTAGCTCAAGCAGGCTATGCTTCAATGGAGGCAGATCATCGCCCTGGGAAGAAAAATGAAACAAAACTTCAGTCAGCCTGCAGAGAGGGGACTGAGAAGGCCATGGAAGGTAACATAGTTGTCCCAGCCCCTGGAAAGAACGGCCAGAGGCCACACACAGCAGCTCTCAGACTGTGACTCAAAAGGACACTTAGGATGGCATCTCTACATTAATCCCAGAATGACCCTTGGTGCCTCTGGCCAGCAGGCTACCTTTTCAAGGCTACAGTTTCAAGCACAATAGCACATGGCAGAGGGTTTCTGAGTCAAAATACAATGTACATTTAAAATAGAAGCCTGAGACCCCATTGATGTACATGCATTTTTAAGGAGATGAAATCATTGGGTGCATCATTGTAGTTGCAGAAAGGGAAGACAGTCCCAAACCAGTGCCTGTCTGAGGCAGCTGGGGAAGGCAGACACATCTGGACAAGATTATAAAAGCCAAGGCAGGGACACATCCGTCTCTGTCAGGAACATCTAGCTGCCCTGTCACCTTGTCATTACATCCCTCCCTTTAGGACATCGGTTTCTGGGGCTCTGAGGAGAAGGGAGGGTCATCCATTCAGCTCAGGTCCTTTTGTGAGGCACATCAGTTGTTTTCGAAGGAGGCTGGCCTTTTGTTTTCTCCAGAGTAGTTTAAATAATATCCAGACATCTTATGCCATCATGTCACAATTTCACCTGTGAAATTTCAAGGAAGCCAATGGAATCACCCATCTGTACAGCTTGCTATGATGTTGTGCCTCTGTCATTTTCCCAGAGAACTCTTCTAGTATTAATGAGCCTGGGCAATCAAACCCTCTGAAACTCATGGCAGATGAAAAATGCTGAGCATGTTTCTTAATAATTGGAAAGATGAGTGATGCAGACACTGACTTGGTAACCGACACCAGCTGCTGAAGGCAGGAGCTCTTGGTGTGATAAAGCCAGGGGCATGTGTTCACAGAGAAGCTTACACACTGACAGAAGAGACTGTATGGCTCAGTGGTAGGAATCTTGAGGGACCTGGGTTCCAACCCAACCTCTAATCCTTAACTGGGTGATTACAGGACACTGACTTCATGTCTCTGAGCCTCAGTTTCCTCTTCTGTAAAATGAGGATATTGGCATCTGTAGTGGCTACTTCAGGGTTATTGGATGGCTCAAGTAATATAGACAGATGGTAGGTAGATAGATCGACAAGACATAGATATGTCCATATGAGTAAGAACCCAGTGAACCGTGAAGCATTATGTGAATGTTTGTTATTTTTATTCATTAGAATTCTAACATCTGTTTTGCTTTCCTCATGGGATGGTGTAAGGATCAATGAGCTAATATATATATATATAAAGATTTGCCAGCCTTAAAGCTCTATGTAAAGGATAGCTGTTACTGAGGAAAGGAAAGGCAGAGGGATGGGGGCGATGCAGAGAGGGCTGGATTTGGAGTCTTGAATGACCTCTGATGTCTGCGAGCTTCTGTGAACAACCCTTCAACCTGCCTTTTTCATTGGTAAAAGGAGGATCTTTCCATCTAGAACGCCTGCATCACTGGGCTGCCGAGAGGACCGATACTGGAGCTGAGGTCTGGGCAAACTCCGAAGCCCTGTATAAACGGCCATCCCTCTTATCCACAGACCACGGTCAGCTCTCGAACCAGTCCCGCGTCCCACCGAGGCAGACACTATGGCGCCTTGGCAATGAAAGCAGAAGAGTGCATTTTCCGTGTGCGCTTTGCTCGGTGTTGTTCTGGATCTGTAAATGGACCGACAACAAAGGGGAGAGGAGGAGCAGGGATCCCTCTGAGCGTGGCTGCCATTGCTCGGGAAGGGTGAAAGAGCGAACACCGTCCTTCAAAAGCCACCAATCTCCCCCCCAGCCTCGAGCAGACAAGCTGCTCGTGTGGAGCGCTGGGCTGGGAAAACAAACGACCCCCAATTCAATTTCTTGCCAGAAGAGGGAAGAGCTTCTGATAGCATCGATGTTTACACAAAAATAATCAAATAGAAAAACGGAGAGCGGGCGGCCGGCGATAGCGTTCCCGAAGCGAACGCTTCAGCGCGGACAGCAGCAGCGGAGAATCTCATTTCCGCAGCGCACGGCGGCCGCTGAGCCCTCATGTCATTGACGCGGAATAAATACTGCTTTGGCCCCAGGACGGAAGGCGCCTCGAGGAGCTGGGCTACGTGGCCTGTAGGTGTCAGGCTTGACCAGTGTTTAGGCCGGGCTGACTTGGTAATGGCTCTCTCCCTCAGTTTTTACAAGGAGTATGAGTTCTGTCTTTGTTCTTGGATTCTACACCAACACACACACACACACACCAACACACACACACCTCGATTTTTTCTCAACCTTCCTTTCCCCCATCTAACAAAAAAAAAAATGGTGGGAAAACAGATGAGCAGACTCTGCTCCTGCTCCTGTTCCGAGGTCCACTTACAATCTTTCCTCCTTTGAAACACCCAAAGCCTCACCTTTTATGAGTCCCAGAACCTAGCCCAGAGCATGTGGTGACCCTTGGTGCTGAGGAGCACAGGATTTATCAATCAGATGCCCTGAAAGATCCCTCCCAAATGTGCAGCTCATCTGAAAAAAGGAATAATCTATGGGAAGATTTTGTTTACAAGTCAAAAGAGAGCCCTTACTCTGATCCAGTGACCTCAGTGTTCATTCAGGAAACATTCACTAAGTATCGTTTATGTGAAAAACTCTGCATGGTACAGCAGAGTGGGTCTTGGAGTCGGAAAGCTCTGGATTCAAGTCCTGCTTTGGACATACACCAGTCTACTGGACCATGGGTCAGTCCCTCAGCCCCTGATGACCTCAGACAGTTCTAGAAGTGGTCAGGCAGGTGCCTCCTGCATTGCAACTTTCTGGGGAGGGCACAACCTTCCTCCCAGTCCATCAGGCTCCCAACCCCAGTGTCTTCCTCAGCTCCTTACTCTGACCTCACCGTAGATTGGACTGATTGTCTAAGCTTACCATTTTTACTTTTGTAGAATCACCCCAAAGTGTTCCCTTTTGTCCATTCAAACAGCTGCCAACCCCGTGGTATAGGCCTCATCTCTTCACATCTGGAATCTTGCTATATGCCATACTAACCATGTCCCTTCCTCAATTCTCTCTTCACTCCAGTCAGTTCTCCATTCTGCAGCCCAAGTCATCTTTGTAAAGTATAGGTCTGTAGCAGCAAGCACCCCAAGCACGTCCTCAGTGTTTGCTGCCCATACAGGTTCTTGGATCTGCTTTGTTAAAGGAAAGCAACTCAAAATGGGTTAACAAGCTTACTTTAATCAGTCAGACATATATCGTTTACCTTGTTCAGGAGGAAAGGTCAGCACCCTGAACCTCAAAGTATACAGGCAGAATTATCAAGACAGAAACAGATCAAGTAGACAGCTTTCCAAACTGTCCAACCATTACATCCATACCCAGTCAACATCTGGG
>NW_027185872.1:5962713-5988495 GCF_028583685.1 Petaurus breviceps papuanus | reverse complement strand
GGGGCAGGGAAGATCTTCCAAATTTGCATTCCCATTACAAGGTCTTACCATTCTACCCTGATCTTCTCCAACACTCAACAAACCCCAGAGTTACCTCCAGAACCAAATGTAAAATCCCCCATTTGAGAAATAAGGCCCTTTCTTCTGTGGTAGGTAGACCTCTTAATCCAGGACTGAAATGGCTTATCCCTTCCGAGCCCTAATCTAGAGATTTCCTTGGCAAATACCAAATAAATGAAACACAAATGAACACATAGCAAATACAGAATAAACTCACAAGTGTCATGCATTTGGAGACTAGAAAGGTCCAAGGGGATGGAAAAAGCTTCTTTGTGGGAGGCAGCATTTGAACCGGGACTCAATGAGTGACCAAGGAGTGGGCATCAACAGAAAGAGCTCCAGGTATGGTGTAAGAAGACCTGGGAGTGACCAAAGGTTGGTCACTTGCCCCATAGAACCTCTGTGCCTTAGCTGTGCAATAGAGATGAAGCTGCACAGCATCATTAGGCCACCATTTTGGAAACATTCTCTTCTCTCATCCAAGCACTCCTGTGCAGGGGCAACAACAAACAGGAGAACACAAATGGCTTCAGCATCCCTAGGCATGTGGGCTTTATGCTGGAATCCTCTCTGGTGCTGGCAAAAGTCTTGGGTAATTATGTCATTCCTTGTTTCAAACCCCTCCTTACATTAAAGACCAGGGACTGGATCTGTCTTTCTACTTCTCAAGCAATCTTAGACAATTTTGATATTGCTGTGCTGGAGAAAAGCATGGAAGGCAAGATTTTGCTCTATTGAATTAAAAGATTTTTTTTAAAAATTGACCAACAATAAGTAAATGGGTCCTTGTATTTTTATATTCTTATTCAAATGTAGGATGGTAAAGATACAAAATCACAGGATTGAGAGTTGGGAGGGACCTGAGTAACCATCTAATCCAACCCATAAATGAGAGAAATCCCCACTAAACTATACATGTGGGCACATGGTCTCAAGCTGGAGGAATAGAAGGAGTTAAAAACTGCTGCCCTTGAGGACAACTCCGTTGGGGAGCTGCTCTCGCTATCAAGACTAAAGTTACCTCTGTCCAACTTGTACCCATTGTTCCTTCTTGGGTTTTCTGGTGCTAAACTAGATAAGCCTAACTCCTCTTCTCATTGACAATCATTCAAATACTAGAAGACAATTATGCCTACCCTAAGGCTTGTCCAAGTTAGGGACAGCATAGTGCCGAGCACGTAATAAGTGCTTCATAAAAGCCTCCATCTGTATGTGTGTCTCTTTGTCTCTAATAAATGCTGATTAATGGACTATCCATCATCCATCTGCCCATGCCCACATCCCAAGAGCCTTTACTTCTCTGGTCACACTCTTCTACCTCTTCTCCAGTTAGGTTCCTCTACAATGGGGCCAAGCACTAGCACAGGATTTCAAATGTGTTTTGACCAGGACAAAATGCACTGAGATTGTCACCTGCTTATTCGTGAAGGCTGCACCTTGATTAATTTAAGCAGCCTGAGATTGTATTGTCTGTCACCATATCTGTTCTCATATGGAGCTAGCAGTTCACGGATACCCCCAGATCTTCTTCAAACAAGGTTCTCTTGAACCATGACTCCCTCCCATGTTCTCATGATATTGATTTGTTAGCCAAAATGTAAGACTTTACATCTTACCCTTAAGAAATGCCATTTGATTACAATCAGCCAAATCAAGGTCTTTTCACATCCTGCCAATGATAGGTTTGCCACACCTCCCAGCTTTACATCATCTGCAAATTTGATTAGCATGTCATTTACATCTTTATTCAAGTTATTTTTTTTTTGGAGGGGGGAAGGTAGAGCAATTGGGGTTAATGACTTGCCCAAGGTTACTGTGATAGTAATGGAATATAAAGATCCCCCTGTATTGGCTTGGTTTTCAAATTGATTGTGTTAAAACCCAGAGCTTGTTAATCCCACCTGTGGGATGGACTTGTTGATGTGAAAAGAGAGTCCCGAAGTGGGAGGAGCTGGTGACGTAGATTTGGAGAGACAAGAGAGAGGCAGAAGAACTTTTTGGAAGCAGCACCCTCGTGGAGGCAGAGAGAGAAACTGAGAGGATTGCTGAGGGCCACTTTGAATTGCCCTGGACTGTTGAGACCTGCCCCCGGAGCTGCCAAGGACTGAGGAAACATGGCTGTTTTGCTGGTACTTTGTCTGTTTTGATGTTGTTTTGCCAGATTTGTCCACTAGTGAAAGACAGTCCTGTTGTTGAAGTCCTGGAACCTGGCTGTTGGCTAAGAGCTCCTGAGACTGTCCTGCAGACAGAGAGTGAATACTGTCCACTAGTGAAGGACAGTGCTGTTGTTGCAGGGGTCTGGGAACCTTTCTGTTGGTTCAGAGCTACTGAGACTACTATCACAGTCACATGGCTAGTATGTTAAGTGTCTGAGGTTGGATTTGAACTCAGGTACTTCTGATTCCAGGGCTGGTGCTCTATTCACTGCGCCACCTAGCCATCCGCATTCAAGTGATTTCAAAAAATGTTAAATAGCATAGGGCTGAAGCCAGATCCCCAGGACACTCCCCAGAACCCTCCTTCCAAGTTGACATTGAACTGTTATTAATTGTTCTTTGATTCCTGCCACTTCCAAGTTGATGTAATTGTTCTCTCATCTAGTGCACATGACTCCATCTTCTCCACAAGAATAGTTTGAGATGCTTTATCAAATTCTCTTCTAAATCAAGGTAAACCCAATCTGCACCATTACCCTGACCTAACAATTTGATTGCCTTGTCAAAAAAGGGACCAAGGCTAGCCAGACATGGTCTGTTCTTGAGGAAATCAGTCACCTTGGCTATTTCTAGACATTCACCCAACATGTCTTTAGTGATCTATTTCTGAAACTTCCCAGGAATTAAAGTCAAATTCATAAGCTTATAATTTGGATATCTTAATCTTTTCCTTTTTGTGTTCTGTTTTTCTTTTTTGTTAAAACCAGAATGGCTTTTGTCCTTCATCTGCCCTCCAGCAGTTCTCTAGGAGGAGGAAAAGGAAGGGAAAGAGGAGAAAGGAGAAGAGGGAAGAGAGGAGGAATGAAGAGAGGATGGGAGGACAGAAGAGAGGGAAGAAGAAAGAAGAGGAAGGGAGGAGAGGAGAGGACAGAAAAGGGGAGATGAGAAGAAAAGAGGGGGAAGATGAGGAGGGGTAGACAGTAAGGGAAGAGAAGAAGAAGAAGGGAGGGGAGGGGGAAGAAAGGAAAGGAAAGGGAGGGGAGGAAAGAGGAGAGAAAAGAGCTTCAAAGGAAACTAACAATTTATGGGCATGACCAGAAGGAAAATCCAGCAGAGGAGACTGAGTTTGTGCAAAGGACAAAATGAAAACTCCTTAACCTGTGTGTATAGGTCTCTTTCAATCACTTGGCCTATGGGCCCTTCTCTCCCCATCTGTGAAGTGAGGCTTTTCACCTAGCTGACTTCTCAGCTCACAGCCAGCCATCACATTGCTGCTATGATGGATTCTGTAATCCTACCTTTCCCATATTTTTTCATCTCTTATGTGTTTTCTACAGTGCTACCAAGCTAGAATAGTCACTCTCCCTGCCTTAGCTTGTCTTTCCCAATGTTTAGCACAGTGACTGGCACATAGTGGTGCTTAATAAACATTGATTGATTAAATATTGATAGATTACTTAGTTTCTCTGTGATCATGCTGGCTGCTGATGATCATTAGGGCAGTCTGTCGCATCTCCATTTCTTGTACTCACTGATTTCACTGATTCCTGTCCACTCTTCACTCATTTAAAATGATCTCCTGGGGTGGAGTCAAGATGGCGGAGTAAAAATGGGACTTCCCTCGACTCCCCTCCAACCTCTTCTGATTCATGTAAAAAAATTACTCTAAACAAACTTTGGAGCTACAGAACCCACAAAATGACACAGAGAAGCTAACCTCCTGCTGAAGACAGTCCGGCAGGCCAGCAGGAAACAGCCAGCACACAGTGTGCTGGGGAACCCAGCCCAGCCCCACAAAAGCCCGAGGTTTGAGCCTCAGGGTGCCCACAACCAGCTGCTGGTTGGAGGGACTTTTGATCACCAGCAGCTGTGGTGGTTTCCAGAATCATCAACCCATAGATGCTAAGGACAAAGTGAAAGGTCAGTGCAGCATGGACTTTGGGAACAGGGAGTTCAAGAGTGCGATCTGGCCTTTACCCCCAGCTGCTTCAGAGCTCCTGGCCTGCAGATTGTAGGGGGACCAAGCCACAAGTCTTAGGGATAATCACTCTTGCTTTAACCTGCTTGGATCTGGATCACTGTCTTGGGTGGGTGTCTTGGGGGTGCATGACCAGTTTGCAAGATCATGTGAAATCTTCAGAGAGGGCACCCAACTAATAGCTCCAGAAGTGATTGGGACAAAGCTCCCCCATGTGGTAGCAGAGTTCTACTGTGGCAAAAACCTCAAAAGTCAAATAATTGAGGGGCAACATGAGCAAGCAAAGGAAAAAAAGTAAGGACAGCAGTCCAACTTTGGATACCATTTTTGGGGATAAAAAGAATCAGGACATGGAATAGGATGAAGACAACAAAGTCACAACTCCTGCACCAGAAGCTTCCAAGAAAAGAATAAACTGCTTACATGCCATAGAGGAGCTTAAGAAGGATTTTGAAAACCAAATAAGAGAAGTGGAGGAAAAATTGGGAAGAGAAATGAGAATGATAAAATAAATTTATAAAATAAGAATCAACAACCTGGCTGAAGAAAATAACACTGTAAAAAATAGACTAATTCAAATGGCAAAGGGGGCTCAAAAAGCCAATAAGGAGCTTAAAAAACTTAAAAAGCTGAATTTACCAGATGGAAAAAGAATCTCAAAAGCTCACTGAAGAGAATCGTCCCTTCAGAATTAGATTGGAGCAAACAGAAGCTAGTGACTTTATGAGAAATCAAGATACTATTAATCAGATCCAAACAGATGAAAAAAATAGAAGGCAATGAGAAATATCTCATTGAAAAAAAAACACTGACCTGGAAATAGATCCAGGAGAGATAATTCAAAAATTATTGGACTGCCTGAAAGCCATGATCAAAAAAAGGACTTAGAAATCATCCTTCAAGAAATACTTTTTTTTTTGGCCTTTTGGAGGGCAATTGGGATTAAGTAAATTGCCCACGGTTACAGGGCTAGTGTTTTTGTGTGAGTGTTAAGTGTCTGAGGCCAGAACCAAACTCGGTTCCTCCTGACTCTGGGGCTGGTGCTTTACTCATTGTGCCACCTAACCACCCCAAGAAATTCTCAAGGAAAATTTCCCTGATGTTTTAGAACCAGAGGACAAAATAGAGGTTGAAAGAATCACCTCTTGAAAAAGATCCCAGGAATATTATAGCCAGGTTCCAGAATTCCCAGAACAAGGAGAAAATATTACAAGCATCCAGGAAGAAACAAATTGAATACTGTGGAAACATAATCAGGATAACACAGGAACTGGCAGCTTCTACACTGAGAGATCAAAGGGCTTGGAATATGATATTCTGGAGGTCAAAGGAGCTGGGATTAAAACCAAGAATCACCTACCCAGCAAAACCAAGAATCATGTTTCAGGGGAAAATATGGTTATTCAATGGAATAGAGCACTCTTTCAAGAATTCTTAATGAAAAAACCAGAGTTGAATTCAGATACAAGTAGCAAGAGAAATATGAGAAGGTAAACAGGGAAAAGAAATCATAAGGAACTTACCAAAGTTGAACTACTTACATTCCTACATGGAAAAATGATAATTGTAACTTATGAAACTTTTCTCAGTATGAGAGTAGTTGAAGGGAATAGAAATGTATATATATATAAACACATATGTACATATGTATGTATATGTATACATACATATGTCTATATAGGAGGGTATATGAGTATATGAATACATATGTGAATATGTGTATATATGTGTACAGGAATACATAGACAGAGGGCACAGGACCCGTTGAATAGGAAGGGATGATACTTAAAAGGTCAAATTAAGAGGTGAGAGAGGAATAAAATGAGAGGAGATGGGGAGAGAGAGAATGGGGTAAATTATCTCATATAGAAGAGGCAAGGGAAAACTGTTACAATGGAGGGGAAGAATAGGAAGGCAAAAGGGAATGAGACAACCTTATTCTCAATGAATTTGGCTTAGGGAGGGAATGACATACACACTAAATAGGGTATTTCACCTTACAGGAGAGTAGGAGGGAAGGGGATGAGAGGGGGAATGATGGAAGGGAGGACAGGCTGGGGGGAGGGAAGTTGGAAGCACCCACTTTTGAAAAGGGACAGGATCAAAGTAGAGAAGAGAATAATTGGGGGTGGGATAGGATAGAGGGAAATATAGTCAGTCTTTCAAATTATATCCACTATGGAAATGTTTTGCATAGTTACACATGTACAACCTATACTGAATTGCTTATCTTCCCAGTAAGGGTGGGTGATGAGAGAGGTAGGGAAAGAATCTGGAATTCAAAGTTTTAAAATCAAATGTTTAAATATGTTATTATTATTTTACATGCATGTAACTGGGAAATAAGATATACAGGCACTGGGGCATAGAGTTCTACTGTCACCTACTGGAAAGTCAGAGGGGGAATGGGGAATCTTCATGTGAGGAAGAGCAGATTGGGGTACAGGATATTCAGTGGGATCACTGTTTTGGGGTGGTGGGTAGGGGAAAAATGGGGAGAAAATTTATAACTCAAAATCTTGTGGAAATTTATGTAAACTAAAAAATAAAATAAAACTATTTAATAAAAAATAAAATAAAATGATCTCCCCTCCCAATATAAAGATGCAGGCACACTAATACTTTGCTGGTGGAGCTGTGAGTTAGCACAGTCATTCTAGAATTTGGAATTTTGTAAATAAACATGTAAAAAAAGTCTATGCACTTTGACCCAGAGATCACACAACTGAACATATACCTCAAGGATGTTATTGATAAGGAGAAGGTCCCCATACAAACCAACGTGTTGATAGCAGCACCTTTTGGTGGACAAATTGTGATACACGAAATTAATGAAATACTAGTGAGCTACAAGAAACGACAAATATAATGAATACAGAGAAACCCAGAAAGAAATGCATGGCTGATGCAAATTCAACCAAGCAGAGCCAGGAAAACAAGATACACTAAGATGGCAACAATTTAAATGGCACAAACAACCACCAGAAAACAATAGAAAATGAATGTGGCAAAATTACAAAGCAAGAGGTTGGCCACAGAAGTGACAAAGGAAAGCAGCCTCCTTCCCCTTCTACCCTGGGGTTTTCTCTTTGACTTCTCCTCTGCATTTTTGATAACATTGCTAATATCCCCCTATTAGACAACCACCTTTCTTTTGACATTTCCATTGTCAAGGGCATTCCCCTTAAGGGAGAAAACAGGACAAATAAGGAAGAGCTGAGTTCTGTCTTCTCTCTGTTGTCAGGTATCATTATTCCATCCACCCCAATCAAAGAACCCATCCAGTTTTTCATCTTCCTTTTCTTCCCCCTAATATGGAAGGAAGGAAGGAAGGAAGGAAGGAAGGAAGGAAGGAAGGAAGGAAGGAAGGAAAGAAGGTTGGAGAGAGAGAATACAAAGAAAGGAAGGGAAGAAGGAAGGAAAGAAGGAAGGAAGGATGCTCTAAAGAGAGATGCTTTAAAAAAAACAGGGAGAGGAGAGCATTCAGAAGGAAAGGGTAGCCAGTAGTATCAATCAAGTGCTCCAAGGAGGGCAAGAATGAACAAAGTCTCAGAGAAGCCTGAGGAAAGGCTGTCGATGACCTTGCAGGGAGCAGCTCTGTCAGGCAGTGAAGAGGGCAGGCAGGCAGCTGGGGACCAAAAAGGCAGTGGAAGATGAGGCAACACAGATAACGAGTCTGGCTATGGAAGGGCTTCGAGCCATGGGAGGAATCCTTGCAGGAGATATCCGAGACAAGGGAAGATGGGTTTCCAAACCGCAGAGGGGATCGAGTGGGTCTCGTCAATGAGGAGGAACAGAAAATTAGGGGAAAAGAAGAAACGAAGCAAGAGGCCAGCTCCTGGAGCAGGTGAGAGAGAATGGCCACAGCAAGGAGAAGACCACCTCGTCCTCAGAGACTGGGCCAAGGGGAGTGAGGAGGGGGATGTTGAGGGCATTGCACCTGTCATACTGGGGACAGGAGGGCCCTTAGGGTACAGAGCCTCTGTCCTCCTGCTCTGGGGTAAGGGACTGGGGCTCCAGACTTCCCTGATCTTCCTGTCGCTGCTGAGGTTTCAGCTGGAAGTCAGAGGCCAGAACTGTGGGAATTCTGGGACTGGCTAAGGAGTGTGATAGCTTTCCTCCTCATTGAGAAGCAGTACTAATGACAGAGGCATATATTTGGGTCTGGCCTTGTGATTTCATGGGTATGAGGAAGTCAGAGTCAGGAAGCTCCCTGTGGGCCGTGAATCAGAGTCTGTTGCCTAGGACATGGAAAGGTCAGGCAGGGTCACTCCATCATGTCAGAAGGGGACCTGGAAGCTGGATCTTTCTGATTCAGAGGTTGCTTCTCTGTTACTAGCCCTTGTTGGCATTCACTGAGTAGCCTGCTGCATAGAGTTGTACTTGGAGGCTGGAAGTCTTGAGTTCAAATCTCACTTCATACACTTACTATCTGTGTGACTTTGGCCAAGTAAATGTTCTCAGCTTCATTTTCCTCAACCACAAAATGGGGGTAATAATAGCACCAATCACATAAGGTTACTGTGAAAATCAAATGGGATAAAATTTGTAAAGTGCTTTGTAAATCTTAGAGCACTAGAAAAATGCTAGCTATGATTATTATTACACTATCATCACCGAGATATCCTCTGTTGCCACCACCATATGGTAAGGAAGGTGCTATATAATTTCCCTCATTATATGGATGAGAAAACTGAAGATCATAGAAAGATTTTGGCCAGGCTCCCAGAGCTGGTGTCTAAGGTGGGAAGTGAAGCCAAGTCCCCTTACTCCACACACAGTGTCCATGCTGCCTTATCTCCTCCACTCTCAGTCAAAGGGAGGAAGACCACTCCACACACAGATGCTGCCTCTTCTCGAGTGGGACCCCATGCATGCCTGGCTTCCTCTCATTCTTCTGTCATTCGCTGTATAGTGGACTTCCCACAGTGGCTTCTCTCTCCTCAAGTCTCTCACACCAGCCTCTCTAATCCCACACTCCAAAAGGAAGACTCTCTGTCTTACTAAAAACTCTCTATCAAGAGTTTTGCCACCCTCTCCTCAAATTTCTCCTTTTCACCCCATTATAGTCCCATGAGTGCTTATAGCACTGAGGTGTTAGGATGAAGTGCCTGTAATAGGAAATCGAATGGAGGAGGCGTGGTACTGCCAAGTGATGAAGCTTGAGATCCGCTGGTCTCTACTCATTTAGATTCATGCAGTGTGGCCCTGGGCAGTGACGTTACCCTGCCTGGGTCTCAGATGCCTCATGTACAAGAAGATATAAAGGTCAGATGAGCAGAGAGGTCTCTGCAAGCTCTAAATGAATGATTCTTTGAAAGACTCACTCTTTGAACAACTGTGGACTGAGACCATAATTCCAAAATGCTATGGGTCTGTGGCATTATGAGGCCGGTGTAGACACACTCTTGGCTATCATTGCCATGAGGAAGAGTGAGCCCTAGAAGTCTACCTGAGCCTGGAACATCAGGCTGACTTCCTTACCTCAAATGAACTATCAAATACCACTAAGCCCATTTTGACAAAATTCCATTGTGGACAACCTCACCTGAGCCTCCTGGTAGCTTTGGGAGGCAGAGAAGTTAAGTGACCTTGTGGGAGCACAACTCCAAGTCAGGATGGACCTTGGACAGCATAGAAACCAAATACTTATTTTACAGACAAGGAAACTGAGGTGCAGATAATTTGACTGACTCACCCAAAGTCACTCCAGTGATAATTTGCAGTCAAGAACTCACCTTCTCAGCCTCCAAATCCAGCCCTTTCCACTGAATTGTGTAGCCTTTGGAAGCAGCCTTTTATAGCTGGAGGTAAGGGACATAGGGATTCATCAAAAGATTCTTTGCATTGTCTTATAAGACTATATTTGAGAAGCTTGGCTCTAAACTGTGTAAGAATGTAATTAAATCCTTGGGCAAGTCGCTTAACTCCAACTGCCCAGCCTTCCCCCCTCCAAAAAGCAAACAAACAAAACAAAAACAAAAACACCAAAACAAGAATGTCATTAAATCACTAAAAAGTAGTGACCCCCACATGCATACATACCTTCCTCTTCTCAGCCTTCCGCCTCTTAGGACTTGAATCTGACTCTTCTCTGATCTGTGGGTGGTGGCTTCTTGTACTACAGGGACTGGGGAAAGAGGACACTGACTGATCAAGACATCTCATAATTCACATCGTGAAATGGGGAGCATTCCTGTTCCATCAGTCTTTGCCTCCCCATTTTCCCCTTATATCCTCTGCAGAAATTTGGAAAAGTCTGTATTTCTTCTGAATTTGCAATTTAACTCTGAACATCAAATTCTGCTGTAGATGTATGTGACATTAATGATAAAATCTATCTCATTAACTAGGCTCTCTCCACTGGGCTACCCTGCCCTATGGTGACAGCAAGCTTTCCTACCCCTCCCCTAGCCATAATTTATTCAGCCAACGTGGGGGTGGGGAGGGGAGGCTGGGGAGAGGAAGAGTTTGGAAGCTCAGCAATTAAGATGGAATGTGAGTTCAGGCAATGTGGCCCCACTCCTCCAGAAGGAGGGTCATTTAAGTGATAAGATGCTTCATTCAGAAACAGTTATGAGCCCAAAGAGTGAGGATATTCTGAGGCTCTGACCAACCTAGCCCTCATTCCTCCCACCATCTCTCGTTACTGATTAAAATTAACGCAAGCTACATCCTGGGGTGGTTGAGGGTCATTGAAAAGTAAAAACTACCAGTGGGCTCTGACTACTTTGTGCAAAGCAGCCTTGGACTTCCCCCACTAGTTCCCCTGGGATGTCTGCTTCAGAGCTGCCACAAGCTAGCTCCCACATTCAGACAGCTCCCCAAAGGGTCCATGTTCCACCTGAAACCACGTGCTCCCCTTTGGTCCACAGGTGGTAATGGCTGGTGGGCTGCACTGTCCAACTGTTTCTGTTGTTCTGACCCAACCTCCCTTCCCCAGTGTGGTGAGCCCCTCCTAGGGCTACAGGAGATTAGAATTACAGCGTCTGGTGCCCTTCCCATCTCCAGAGCTGAGGAGCAGGTGGTTTGTTCCCCTAAGCTCTCCTGGCCGCCAAACCTCTCCAGTTATCCAAAGGGTGCCGCCACCCCCAGGCCCCCAAGGGTCAGGTCCTCACTTGCCCTCAGCACTTTTTCTCTTCCTGCTCCTCATATGTAACCGGGTGTCAGTTCTTGTTGGGCTCGTCCTCCACGCCGCACAGCCACCCCTTCCTATCCAGGCACAAAGCCTCGTTCAAGCCCTCATCATCTCTCACCTGCTCTATGAGCCATCATGGCCAAAACGGTCTCCCTGATTCCTGTCTCTCTCCGCTGCCAACCATCCTGCACACAGCCTTCAGATTTCTGCTCCCCAATCACAGTTCCAACCACGTCAGACCCTACTCAGATATCTTCAAACAAAAGGACTCCTTGGCCTGGATATTAAAAGCACCATCACTGCCACCCCCACAGTCTGGCTTCAGCTGACTTTGTCTGGCTTATTTCCTATTAATGCCCTTCCTATACTGTCTGGTTAAAAATTGTCTTTAGGCAGTGCCGTGGCTAGAATTCTTAGCCTGGAGTCAGGGCTCTGAGTTCACATTGAGGCTCAGTCATTTGTTGGCTGTGTGACCCTGGGAGAGTCTCATTTAACTCTCCTCTGCCTCCATTTCTTCAACTGTGAAATGAGCATAATAACATGATATATTAATATAATTAATAATATACTATATTAACAATCAATATGATGAATAATATAGTACAATACATATAATCGTGACTGCCTCCAGGGTAGTTGTGAGAATAAAGTAAAATACTATTTTTAAAGCACCTTGAAGCCACATATCAATGCCAAGTGTTTCCCACATGTAACATCACAATAACTACCATTGATGTAGCACCTACTACACTCCAGGCCTCATGTCTTACATCTGAACCCCACAACAACCCTTGGACACAGCTGCCATTACTGTCCCCATTTCACAGTTGAGGAAACTGAGGCAGACAGAGGCTAAGTGACATGCCCACAGCCACACAGCTAGTAAGTGTCTGAGGCCAGATTTGGATTTGACTTTGAACTCAGGTCTTCCTGTCTCTAGACCTGGCCTTCTACCATGCCCCAGCTAGCTGTCTCATCTCTCTCCCACCTCCCTAGTTTCACACAAGTGGCCTTCCATCGCTTCTTTCTGAGGACTGCCCAGGCATCACCTCTTGCTGGACAACTTTCTGGGTCCCCCAGTTACTCATTTTTTGGAAACTTTCTTTTTGCTATTTTGTATGTTTTGTATTTACTTATTTATACATGGCAAGTTCTGTCTCCAACATACAGAAGGGGGGTGCTGCTGTGAATGTCTCAAAGGGAAACCCAATAGAAACTCTTGCCTCTTCTCCCCCACCTGTCTCCAAGGGAGACTTTAATTCTTGCTAGGAGAAGGCGCAGGAGCTTGGGGGCAGAGGCTGACCACTTTGCTCTTCTCAGAGCCCTCCTAGAATTCCATCTAGCCACTCCCTTAAATAGGGGAGCTAGATGGAACAAAGGCTACAAAACCAGACCAAGAGTCAGCTCAGACACTTCCTCACTATGTGACCCTAAGCCAATCACTTCACCCTGTTTGCCTCAGTTTCCTCATCAGTAAAATGAGCTGGAGAAGGAAATGGTGATCCACTCCAGCATCTCTGCTGGGATCTTGGAGATTCCTGAACACCAACACTCCCTTAAATACTTAGTCCAGGGAATGTAGTTTTCATGTCCAAGCTAAGCTTCTGATCATCATTATTAATGGAGAAAGGAAGACTCCAAGGTCCATATTCATGGCTTGACTTCCTTCCTACCAAATATCAGTTCCACAATGAACACACATAGCAAGTTGTAAAAAACCCATTTATCCAAGTTGATGGAAAGGAAATTAGAGAAGGTCTTCCCCAAGGGGAAACTCCTCAAAATCTCAAGTGTAGCAAACTGGGGATAGAAAAATATGATGGAGACTGCCAGCTGCTCCCTGCTGGCTTCTTCACAGAGTCATCTCATCCCTATTGGGGTTGGCATCATGCACCTTCTCTCTCACAGATGGAAGCCAGGAGCACCCAAAGTGTGGAGCAGACGTCTTCTCTCCCAATCTTGTCCCACCCTCCTCCCCACAGGTGTGGAGGACTGATCTCCACCAGGAAGGAGAGAGTGCCATGTGAGTAGGCTGGGGAGATTGGACTCCATGTTGAAATATCATCATGTCCAGTAGAAAGTCAGAACCTGCTTCAGGCCATTATTTTGTGTTTTCACCCCAGCATCTGATTCAGTGTCTTGAACCTTTTTCAGTCTGAACCAGAGATTTCACAGAGTGGGGGGACACTGACTGTGAAAACCCTAACCTGATGTAGATCATTAATCCATCTATCCCTTTGTGCCAACATCCCTGCCTCTGGTCCAAATGCCCACCTCTTTATTGACTTTGACACTGAATGGCAGCTGTCCTTAGTATTAATCATCCTAGTACAGGGAACTTAGGGCTTTATGCCAGTCTATGGAATGGCCTCAAATAATGAGAGCTGCCTTACATTTCATGTGAATTGTATGTTTTATGGGGTTCCCCAAACCCCATGCCCCCCAGTGCCTTCCCTCTGAGGTTACCTCCTATTGACCTTACATCTTGAAAACATACATCCATGCATATATTAGATATGTGTGTACATACATATATACATGCATACACACATATACATACACATACATGCACACATATCTATTTCCCTTGTTTTCTCCCATGTTAGAATATGAATTCCTTGTGGAACTGGGTTTTTTTTTAATATTTGCCTTTCCTTATATCCCTAGTGCTTAGCACAGTGCCTGACATTCTAAGTGTAGAATAACTGTCTAAGGACTGACTGAGCATCCCAGGGATACCATGGTGCCTCTGTCTCAGCCTTCATCTGTCTAGAGTGCATGTGTGACCGGCACCATGCTGACTGTTCAACAACTGAGCCCCCATGCATTATTAAGGGAAACATGGACAGAAGCACAAGCTGATGATCTTCTCTCAAATAAAGGGGTCAGGAAGAACTCCAGCAGAGCCCAGGCCATGCCCAAGGACCTTCTGCTGAATTCCCCCTAAAGAAAGCCTTCCAATCCAGGCTGCTGTCACTAACCAACGAACACTTAGGATTTCTGAGAGATGAAAAACACAGGCAAATAGCATTATCTCGGAGTTACCCAGGGAAGAAGCTTAACCATACAATAAACAAGCCTAGTGTTTCCCTCTAAGCAGTGACTAATTAAAATAAATAGGACACTCTTGCTTTATTGCTTGTCTTCCTTCTAAATTATGATTTTTGTATCGTTTCTGTAAATGGCTTTCCCTTTATTGCATCACAGAAGGATTGTGTGCCCATTTGTTATTTCATTTGGGTGTGCTTTAATTCCTGCAATATACACAGACATGGCTGATGCATGAGAGAGAGAGAGAGAGAGAGAGAGAGAGAGAGAGAGACAGACAGACAGACAGACAGACAGACAGAGACAGAGAGACAGAGACAGAGAAGAGAGACAGAGAGAGACAGAGAGAGAGATGCTAAAAATAATTAACTTCACTTCGGTAGAACAAATTATTCCTTTGCCAAATACACCCTGCTTTTTTAACAAAGATAACCACAGAACACCAAAGGTATCATGCCTTACAGCAAAATAGTTATTTCATTTTTAATTAACTTTTTGGGAACAGTATTTTTCCTAATGATCTTAATGACTGATGTACTAGCTAATGGTAAGTGCATTTCAATAAATCTATGAAAACACCATTTCCTCTCCTATTAATTATTCACTTGTGTGTGTGTGTGTGCACAATTGTTTGGATCTTGGATTTCATCCTCTGATTATTACACAGAATCCTATGTCTATTTGGTGGAATTCTTTCAACCATGCTGACAACACACTCATTTTTGAAATAGTAAGTAGAGGATATGTAATAACATGCTATTGTTTTTTCAGTTCTCAGTTAGGTGAAGCCAACTTTCATCCTTGGTGCTTGCTGCCAGAAAGCTTTGCTAAGTGGGGACTCTCATACTTGAGGATGGAACCCATCCCAATGAAGTACACAGATCTTACTTAAAGGGGGTCAGTCATAAGAAACCAAGTTGTATTTTTCTTCTGTGCCTTCCTTATAAGGTAACATGAACTGAGAAATCTATTGTAAAAATCAATTTGGAATAGAATAAGACTTTAAGTAAAAGGGGGAAATGGAACAGTGATTTCAATTTGCCATAATTAATATCAAATTCTTAGTTACATACATTAAAGTCTATACTGAGGGTTGCTTTTGTTCATCCTCATTTCAGATCAGGTTTTTACCCGGTAAATGATGATTCCCATCCTTCAAGTGGGAAGCTCAACCAGGCTTCAGTGGAGAGCACAGTGCATGGACACTAACCACTTTGAAAGCCAAAGGCTAGCTCCACATCCCTGCTTAGCCTTCACAGCCCCATTTTGTCATTCCCATTTCATGGACTCCGAATCACTAGCATGACTGCATTACTGATACCATGGATGACTGTCAGGTGACTTCAATTTCTTTGGACTTCATTCGGAAAGCAGCTTAATCCTCCATATCATCCTTTTGAAACATCCACTGATCCCTTACATTTCTCAGGTATGAGCCTGCATAATCGACATTTAAGTCTGTAACCGTCATTGACAAAAAGAAGATAAAACCATGTAGCTCCAGTTTCCGCAATGACAGTTAATGGATTTGCTGTATCTTGTTTCTTTCATTCAGACATAAATGACTTGAAGAGGGCGGGAAGTCATCCTTCCTTCCAAGCACTTATCCCTTTGGCTGCTTTGAAATGTCAAGTTGGCCCAGGAACCTGGCTATCTTCTGTAAATTGAGCTCTCCTTGTCTTTGGAAAAGTGAGTCTTCAGCACAATTCTGAAATATACTTAGATGGACCTTGTTGCACAGAGTCCTCAAGTCCCTAAGCTATATTTAATCTGTTATCCCTGTTAGCATGTACCGAAAAGCTGATGTGAACCATTGGAAAGGATTATTAAAAATGAAAAAAATAATGCATTTCACAGAAATAAACTAGGGTGAAACAGCAAATAGATCCTAATTTCTTCTCTGAAATGTAAGAATCCCACTGTTGGGGGAGCCCAGGTCAAAGAGTATCATGGATCTTTGGCTCATATTTACCTGAAGGCATCAGAGGTTATGGAAAATGAGAAGTGACTAAGTGCATCTTAATTTTTTTTAAACTAATGCATGTGTAGCTATTGTATAGAGAAATGTCTAAAAAACCCTTAATTATGTTTGCCAACAGACTTGACACTTAACTATCTAAACAGAAAAGGCAAAACTGATGAACCAAGTCTCCACTGTAGGCAGTGTGTTCAGTGGCTTACCTCTCAGCATTGCTGAGTGGAAAGGAAACTCCTTAGTGGATTATCCAGTTCATAGCCAGCTAAAAATTCCAAACACAACAGCCCTGACAAGTGACCATGCAAGCTCTGCTTGGAGATCTCCAAAAAAAAAAAAAAAAACAAAATTCTGTAGCCTCCCATATCATGCCATTCTACTTTAGGACACTTCTAATAGTGAAGAAGATTTTTTCTTCTGACCAAACTCAAGGATTAAGCCTAGTGCATTTGCATAAAACTCTTCTAACTGTTGGAGAGAATGGTCACTCAATATTGCATAGCTCCCTAAAGAATTAAGTTGGTGTGATAGCTCTGGAGAAAGGAGACCTTGCTTCTCATTTTGAGAGAGGATATATATGGTTTCACACTGAAATTCTTGGTGGAAAAGTTCATAATAAAAAGAACAGACCTTGGGCAGGCAGGCATGTAGAGAAAAGGAGGCCCTTTGTGAAGATGAAAATGACAAAATATTTGTAAAAGCAATTAGCACAGTGCTTGGCACATAGTTGGCACAATATAAATAAATGCTAACTATCATTTATTACATGTCCCCATTTTTCAGTTTATCTTCCCAAAGACTTCAGGAAATTTCTCTATGACTGAAATCATAAACTAAGTGTCAGGGGTAAAGTACATTCACTCTGTATGACTTCTCAGAATTCTGTTTGCTATCTGCTTACATAAATGGATTTATCTGCTATTCACTATTTGTGATGATATTTTGTGTAATCAGCATTTAGTGGAAAAAGTCAAGCCTTCAGATATAAAATTGGGGTACTTTAACTTTTAAGGTGGTGACCTTAAAGTAACCAGTAAATCAGCTTGAAACTAAGAATGAAATCATTTTATGTAGCTGACAAATTTTTAGGGTGAAGACAGATGTACATAAGTGTTACCTGGTACCCATCTATCTCTGATGAGATCAGCGTGGCTAACATTGTGGCCCTTATCTCCTGCTCTTCTCTAGGCAGGAATCCAGGTCTCCCTTGGAGAGGGGTGGGTCAGATTACAGAGATACAGATACATGCCTCCCTGGGAACCTCATTTAGACAAACCTATGTGGACACACATGCCCAACACTGATATTAGCCTAAATGTGTTTTCTATGAAACTTCCTATCTTCATACCTAGCTCTGCCTTCTGGGGTCAAATATAATGAGTTTAATCCTTTATCCAAGTGACAAAAGCTTCAAACACTTGCAAACAGCTATTGTACTCCACACAAATCTTTTATTCTAGGCTAACCCTAATCAGTTCCTTTAACCAATTCTCTGGCATGCAACTGGGAATCTCTACCATTGTGGCTACCATCCACTGGATCGTTTCCAACTTCTCTATCTTTCGAAATGTGATGCTCAGAATCGACCACAGTAGTCCATATTCAGTCTGGCCAATAAAGAACAGTGTGTTACTCATGCCTTCTTAGTCCCTGAATTTTTTCCTCTCTTAGTTCAGTAAAAAAAACTGTATAATTTTTTGGTCTATACGTTACCCTGTGGACCCACAACAAGACTGCAGTCCACTAAAAGCCCCAGATCCCTACCAGAAGTAATATCTAACCACATTTCCCCCATTTTATACTGATGTACTAACTCAATGGGCTGCTGTTTATCCAACTATATATGTTGTGATCTGGGCATGATACATGTTTCATTCCTTGCTAGCATGATTTCTTTCAAGTTCCTTGGTTCTCATCAAGAAAAGCTATGTATTATTTGTAGGCTTAGTATCCAACCAGCACAG
Source organism: Petaurus breviceps papuanus (assembly GCF_028583685.1). Classification (NCBI taxonomy): domain Eukaryota; kingdom Metazoa; phylum Chordata; class Mammalia; order Diprotodontia; family Petauridae; genus Petaurus; species Petaurus breviceps. Next base: position 5,970,176 of record NW_027185872.1, on the reverse strand, counting down.
CCTTATCCACAAAATTATTAGAAGAAAATCACAGGCTAAATATCCATCTTCCATTTGTAATCTTGTCACTATATATGTCCCTCCAATTAAAATTTGGAGATTTGGGATATGCAAAACTTTCATGTCATTTGGTGTAGTTTTATGTGTGTGTTGCTATTGTTGGCAGAGGTCTTTCATGATTGCTTTACTGTGCCAAGTTCAATGTTTGGATTTAAAAAAAATCAACAACACATCATGAAATCTTGTGGACTCTTCTTCTCAAAAAATTATGATTTGGAAGAAGTCATCAATAGCAAAGCATCCACTGTGAATGTTTACTTGTTTCCTTTACATGCTTTCATAAAGGATGTCTTTGAAAATGTTCAGAGGCCATTCTCACCAAGACTTTATAGAGAGAGGACAAAATAGGTATATGGGCTGGTTGTTACTTGGTCATCTTATTGGTAATCATATATCATTTCTGATTTTTTAAAAAATTTTTAATATTTGCCCCTTTGAGATCCTGAAAATTAATCTTAAAAATTGTCATCAGCAAAATAGATTTTTCTGTATTGACTTCAATTAATCTTCTCAACTCCATCCTCTTGATGGCAATTTCTGCTTTTTCATTAATTATAAAAAAACAAAACCTAGAGCTTCCAAGTGCAGGGGTTGGACAAGCATCAATGATGAGAACAAGCTGCTGGTCATACATTCCCTTTCATGCCCATTATTGTCCTTTCCACTTCTATTAATATTCTCCTGATAATTTAAATTTTTTGATCTTTGTCCAACTATGGGACTATTTCTCACTCCATGGCTTTTCCTTGATTGATTAGTCAGTTCTGTTTATAATCTCTGACCATTTTTCCAAATGTTTTCCAAATAAATATGTATTCTAAACAACTGTTGCTATTGGTTTCCATAACCTTTTAATGGGAAATATATGGTGTTTTCTATCTGAGGACATTTTCACCTAGCAACTTCCTATTTGTGGCAATTGGTTTTCATCAGGCTAATTTCTCTACAAAATTGTGAACATGAGATAGTCTTTTCTTTTAATCATGTCCTTTCCCCAACAGAGTCAACAGGTCATTGTAAAGACTCCTGAATGGCATGTCTCTCCAACTTAATTTTTTTTTTCTAAATTGGTATTGATATTGATCTTTCTTCTAACAAGTCAATGATCCAAGGGAACAAATATGTTTAATTTGTAAGTGACACCGACAACAGTAACCAATCCTTTCTTGTTTATTAAACAGTCCAATTTCATGTATTGTCACAGAGTTCAGTACTTGCTATGTTTAGCATCATGTACCTCAATTCTTAAGGAAAACCTTAATGACATCTGAGTCACCTCCCTTTCCCTTGGCTTCTGTTACCTTGTGATCACATTTTAAAGCACACCCTTTTTATTTGTATGCTTCCTTCTTACTGTCTTATCACATGCCTATCTCTGTGCCTTTGCATGGACTGTCTCCCACATCTAGAATTTTTTTTCTCCTCACCTCAACCAATTTTCCTGGCTTCCTTCAGAGTTCACCTCACCTCCCTTATTCTGCAGGAGAAATTTTCCATTTCCCCCAGATGCTTATATTATACACTCAGAGGTTTCTTTTCAACCACTTGATACATATGTATATATAGACACATACATGCTTTTATACATGGATATGCATTTACACATGTCTATCAAATTACTTAGAAGTAGAATGTGAGTTCCTTTAGGAACAGGTCAGTTTTTACTTTTTTATGTCCCTAGACCATAAAAAACTGTTTGTCACATAGTATATGCTTGATAAAGACTTGTTGACTGACTAACTGAATGTTCTCACTTTCTCATTGAAGTCACCAAATAGAATTCTAGGCATTTCCATGTACTTTACACACAGTATATCATTTGATTACTATAATAACCTTTTAAGGTAAATACTAGAGGCATTTTCTTGCCTGCTGTAAAGAACAGGACAATAAGGCTCAGAAAACAAGTGGTCACATAGGCAGGAGACATAAAAGTAGCATTTGCTATGATGAAATGTATGCAGATGGTCAAAAATGCATTAATCTTAGCATCCTCTCCCATTTTCTGTCATTCAAACACCATTAGTGAAGAAACAGAAGAAACATTTTTGACAAAAAGAATCAATGCAACTATAATAAGAAAAGGAAATAAATATATGGAGAAAATTTGCAAGATTTACAATAAATATATTTGATAAATTAACAATCATTTATTAAGAGGCTACTGTGTGCCAGGCAAGGTTTGGTATCAGATGAATCCTATATAGATATTGGAGTCACTACAAATATATAAGAACAAGAGGCATTCCCCAGTAGACACATGATCAAAGTATATTTCCTCATCTGTAAAATGAGCTGGAGAATGAAATGGAAAACCATTCCAGCATCTTTGCCAAGAAGACCCCAAATGAGGTCACAAGGAGTCAGACATTATTGGACAAAGACAAATCCCAAAATCAAAAGGTATGAATGGACAGGTTTCCAAAGAAGAAATGTAAACTATGAACAACAATATGAAAGGAGGCACATCACTAATAAAAGAATACTCGAATGACTCTGTGATTTTTGTGATGTGGATGTTAACCTCAGAATTCAGAATACAATCTGCTGGTATCCTTTTTATGTCAAAAGAGAGTGAAAAAGGCACTACAAAAATTCTCATGTCCAGTGAAAAGATTATGGGAGAACTTGGAGGAATATTGCACAGGATGGGTAGCTATGGATGGATGAGACAATGAGGGAAAAAAAGGAGAAGGGGACAACATTTATAAGACAATAAAATTAAAATTATTAGAATAGGAAAGTCAAAATATATGCTTTTAGAAGCTTTAATACCGTGAAAACAACAGGGACTAAAGAAGTCATAAATAATTATTAGGATCATGATTCAAAGAATAAATATTTATAATATGAAGAAATAGAAAAGAATTAATGAAGAGAATGAGATAAATCAATTTTTGAAAAAAGTGCAAAAATAGGAGAAAATGGACAAATGAAAAAAGTTGAAAGGGAGGAGAAAAAGAAGTATTTTATTTCATCACTTAACTGAGAGATAAATGGGAAGAATTAAATATCTAGATAAAAGAATTTTTTAAAAGGATGATAAATAAAACTCCAAAAAAGAGTAAAGGTGTTACAGACATAGCAGGGGTTTGGTTTGTGCCTAAGTAAAAGAGAGGCTGTGGAAATAGGGTTGAATTTATAGTAGATTAAGGAAATTATTAGATTTATTAGTAGAAATATAGTAGATCAAGTGTGGAAATGGGGTTGAATCAATAACAGATTAAGGAAAAGTAAGTGAAGAGATAAAATACTATAGCTATCTATAAATAGAAAGAAGAAAAAATCCAGATTCAGGGAAAAAAATTAGAGATGAATTAAAGAAAGAATTAAAGAAACTGTAAACCTAAGTTTAAATGTGAATGGATTAAGCAACCCAATAAAATGAAAAGTAGTTATAGATAGGATAAGAACTAAAAATCCCACAATCTGTGACTTACAAGAAATGCACCTACATGGCGGATTAGGGGCAGCAACCCAGCAGTATTCTCCCAACATTTCCCTTCAAATAACTTTAAAATAATGTCACAAATAAAATTTTGGTGAGGTAGAGCCAACAAAAAGTCACAGTGAGACATTTTTTTCTGGCCTAAGAAAACTAAAGAGGTTGTCAGGAGAAGTCTGTGACACCAGGTTGAAGGTCTGGTGGGTTGTAGTCCACAAAAGAGTTAATGGCAACTGTGACCACAACAGAAATAGTATCAGGTCCTCTCAACCAGAGTTAGTAAGGTGGCCACACAACTGTTGAGTGATTACTTTTGCTGTCACTGATTGGCAACTCTATTGCCCACACATAGTTTTGAGTAGCAGTTGTAGGACAGAGAGGAAGGTTAGTGATTGGTCACAAAGGATCAGGGCTCCTAGACACTGTTCTAAAGCAAAGAGGAGTGTTAGTGTTTGTGGTTGAAGGAGATTAGGGGCTCTTCCTGGGTAAAGACTGGAATGAAGACAAGGACTTCAGTTACCATACCTCTCCTAGGATCATATCACCTTGGAAGCACCAAAAATTTGCAGACCCCCAGAACTAGCTCTGAAAACAGCAGCAAGAAAAATCCTGAAGCTTAAAACAGTGCCTCTCCACCCCCAAGATGAACAGAACACAACTTTAACATAAAATTCAAAATCAAGAAATATATTGTAGAAGTAACAAAACAAGAAAAAAAATTGGTCATAAAAACATACTCCAGTGGCCAGGAAGACCAAGATATAATTTCAGAAGAAGAAAACAATATGAAAATAACTACAACCAAAGTGTCCAAGAAAAATGTCAATTGGACATAAAACCAACAAGAATTTCTGGAAGCATGAAAGAAAAGGAAAAATGGTAGAAGAAAAATGGAAGGGGCAGCTAGATGGTGCAGTGAATAGAGCACCAACTCTGGAGTCAGGAGGACCTAAGTTCAAATATGGTCTCAGACACTTGACACACTCACTAGTTGTGTGACCTTGGGCAAGTCACTTAACCCCAATTTCCTTGACTTCTCCCCTCAAAAAGGAAAAGAAAAATTGGGCAAAGAAATGAAAGTGATGGAAGAAAATTATGAAAAGAAAATTAACAGCTTGGTAAAAGAGGCACAAAAATATTGAAGAAAATAGTATCTTAAAAAACAAATTTGGCACAATGGTAAAAGAGGCACACCATTCATCAAAGTGAAGTACTTCTTAAAAAGCAGAATTGGCCAAATTAAAAAAGGGGTACTAAAGTTCACTGAAAAAAAATAATTCTTTAAAGTTAGAATTGGACAAGTGAAAGCTAATGTCTCCATTAGAGACCTTTGACATAGAGACAACAAGAAACAAAACAAAGTCAAGGTACAGCTAGGTAGTGAAGTGAATAGAGCACCCGCACTAGAGTCAGGAGTACCTGAGTTCAAATCCAGCCTCAGACATTCAACACAAAAACTAGCCATGTGACCTTGGGCAAGTCACTTAACCCCAATTGGCCTACCTTCCCCCTCCAAAAAAGAGCAAAATAAAGTCAAGAAAATGACAAAAATAGGGGAAAATGTGAAATATCTCATTAGGAAAAACAACTGACCCAAAAATAGATCAAGGAGAGATAATTTATAAATTATTGAACTACCTAGAAGCCATGATCAAAGAAACAGCCTAGACATCATATTTCTGGAAGGGAAAACTGTCCTGATATCTTAGATCCAGAGGTATAATAGAAACCAAAAGGATCCACCAATAACTTCCTGAAAGAGATCTCCAAATGAAAATTCCCAGAAATATTATAGTCAAATTCCAAAGCTCCCAAATCAAAGAGAAAATACTTCAAGCAGCCAAAAAGAAACAAGGCAAATATCATGGAGCCACAGTTAGGGTCACACAAGATTAAGCAACTTCCCCATTAAAGGAGCAAAAGGCTTTGAATATGGTAGATAGGAAGGCAAAGGAACTAGGATTGCAACCAAGAATAGCCTACCTAGAAAAACTGAGTGTAAGCCTTCAGAGAAAATGAAACATAACTTTCAAGCATTCCTGATGGAAGACCAGAGGGGAATTGGAAATCTGACATGCACATAGAAAACTCGAGACAAGCATACAATGGTAAAGAAGAAAAAGCAACCATAGAGTCTTAATAAAGTTAAACGATTTGTATTCCAATATGGGAAGATTATAATATAACTCAGAAGAACGTTATCATTATTAAAGTAGTTAAAAGGAGTTCACATAGACTGAGGGCATAGGTGTGAGTTACTTATATTGGAATGATCCAAACAAGTATGTGAGAAAGACAGATGCACTGGGAGGAGAGGAAAGGGAGAGGTAGAATGGGGAGATTATTCTCACATAAAAGAAGTGTACAAGGAAGAGCTTTTACAATGGAGGGGAAAGTGGAGATGGCGGTGGCGGGTAACATAACGAGACAGCGAACCACTGAAAATGGTTCAAAGAGAGAATATTACCTACACGTACAGTTTGTACATCTATGTAACTTACCAAATAGGGAAATAGGGTAAGGGGATAAGAGAAAGGGGAGGGATGAAAGGGAGGGTGGATAGAAGCAAAATAAAGTTTTGAGGAAGAGAGAGATGGAGGGAAATACAGTTACTAAACATAAACATGAATGGGAATGGGATGAGCTCATGCTTAAAATGGAAATAGATAGCAGAATGGATTAGAAATCCAAATCTAACAACATGTTGTTTACAGGAGACATACTTGAAACAGAAAGACACAAAGAGTTAAAATAAAGGCCTGGAGCAGAATCTTACATGCTTTCACTGAAGTAAAAAAAGGCAAAGGTATCAATCATGATTTCAGACAAAGCAAAAGCAAAAATGGAGCCAATTAAAAGTGATAATCAGAGAAACTATATCATGCTAAAAGATAAAATAGACAATGAAGCAATATCAACAATTTTTACAGTGAGTTTCTCTGAAAAAGACCTCATATCTCAAATATATACTGAGGAGAGATGAGTCAGATTTATGAAAATAAGAGCTATTACCCAGATGATAAGTGGATATAAACTGGCAGTTTTCAAAAGAAATCAAAGATATTTATAATAACATGAAAATATTCTAAATCACTCTTGATTAGAGAAAGGCAAATTAAAACAACTCACTGGTATTGCCTTACACCTATCAGAAATGACAAATGCTGGAGGCATGAAGGAAAAAATAGGTACAGTAATGAACCACTAGTGAAATAGTGAATTGGTCTAACCATTCTGGAGAACAATTTAGAACTATTCCCAAAGGACTATAAAATTGTGCATTGAACTAACCATACTATTACAAGGTCTGTGTCCCAAAGAGATAAAAGGAAAAGGACCTATATGTACAAAAATATTTGTGGTAGCAAAGAACTGGAAATCAAGGGGATGTTCATCAATTGGAGAATAATTAAACAAGTTGTGGCATATGATTGTGAGGGAGTACTCTTGTGCTATAATAAATGATCTTGGGGAGGGGTGGTTTCAGAGAAACATTGGAAAACTAATATGAACTGATACAAAGTGAAGCGGAAAGAACTGGGACACCACTGTGCACAGTAACAGCAATGTTGTAATGATGATCAACTGTGAAAGACTTGGCTACTCTGATCAATACAACAGTCCAAGAGAATTCCAAAGCACTCATGATAAAAAAAAAATATGCTACTCATATCTCTACAAAGAGAAGTTATGAGCTCACTGAAAATTGAAAAATAACTTTCTTACTTTATTTTTTCTTGCCTTTAAAAATATGTATAATATGGAGGCATGGTTACATGATTTCAAATGTATAATTAATATGTTTCTTGCCTTCTTAGTGAGTGTGGGAGGGAAGGAATTTGTTCTCAAAATTTAAGAAGAAAAATAATAAGATGAAATTTTAAAAAATCACTTAAAAGAGAAAAGATATACAGAGAATAAAAGAAGTGCCTAGAACAAAGTTTACTTTTCATCAGGT
>NW_027185872.1:5937291-5942713 GCF_028583685.1 Petaurus breviceps papuanus | reverse complement strand
GTGCCAATGTCATAACTACTCTGATGGCTTTCACTTTCTGGTTTTGGGACTCAGTCTTTTGGTATCTTAATAAATTTTCTAGTTTATTTCCCCAAATGGCAAACCTGATGTATTTTGTGATGGATAATTATATCAGCATATTTGTAATCTCTATAGGCATTGTGAATATGGCATTGCTGATACATTTGGCGACGAGGATGGGATCACAAAATGTCAGGCCTCTATTTGGAAGCAGTGGGGCTTTAGAGGGAGAAATGGCTATTCCAGGATGGGAGGATTTACCTTATTCCTCTCTAGCCAGAGAATGGGCTAAAAGCACAGGGCCCTGTGAAAACTGGGAACCAAGGCTAAAAGAGGGAGAACCTGGAGATTTGGAAAGATGTTTGAAAGCAATACCCATAGAACCAGGCAAAGAACTGGCAGGAGTGTGCAGGAGAGGCTGGGTGTTGCTAACAAGTTATCGCCTTATGTGTAAAAGTAGGGATAAGCTGCTGAAGGAAAGAGCTAGGATGGCTAGGGAGACAGCTGGTTTCCTGAGGATTCTTCTGTGTCACAGTACTCAGAAGAGCAAACTGGAGGGACCCATGTGGTCCAGGAGCAAGCTACTGTTCATGTAGCTAAAAGGAAGCAAAAAACTAGCAGAAGGAATGTGCATGCAGCTTTTGTACAAGCTGGGCAGAGTTGCCCTGACAGCTTCCAGGAGAATGTGTGTGAGGAGAATGGAACAAGGTTAGATGAGGAGTCTCCTAATGTAGAAGCTCTCCCCATATGAAGAAGAAGGCAGGAGAACCACCGAGGCAAAACAGAGTCCAGGGAGATAATTGAGGATTTCACTCAACAGGAGATCACTGATATATTGAGTAGATTTACCCAAAGAATGGGGGAGTCTTTAGTGTCTTGGATAGTAAGAATCACTGATGAAGGCGCGGGAGGAATAACACTGGACAATGAGGACTGTTTAAAATTCATAAGTATCAGTCAGAATCCTTTTGTACACCAGGCTTTTAGGGATCACCATATGCAAGGAGGAAATAACAAAACTAATCTTCTAGCTTTAGCTGCAGAAGGATGCAAAAAGCAATATCCGACTGAATCTATGTGGCCTAGGGGAGACAGACCCTGGTACTCACTTAGAGACTGTATGAGAAAGCTAAAGGAGGAGGTAATGAAAACTGCTATCCTGATTGGAGATGCAAATGCATATTATGATAACCCCCTAGGAGTTCCTCATAGAAATATCATAGTGAAGACGGCTCCTCCTGCCTATAAGCATCTAATTCTGACTCTATTAATTGGAGAAATAGGGCATCCTCTTTCAGAGGTTCTGGATAAGATTTCACAATTAAGCGATTTAGGGGAATAGGAAAAAGACAAATTGCCTGGAGAGAGAAGAGTAAACAGCCAGAGGATTCAGAGACAAAATAGACCAACAAGAAGGGAACTGTTTACTGCTCTATTAAGAGCAGGGGTGGACTTTAGAAAAATAGATGGTATTCCAACTGAAGAGCTGCATAAGCTGTACCAAGAAAAGGTACTTAGCATTAGAATGAACAGGGAAGCAGGAACCACCCCCGCAGGTATTTCTGAATCTGAATCTTTGTATCCAAGTTTGCCCCACCTTCAGGGGGAATAGGAGATAGGCCAAGCCCCAGCCCAGATAAAAGAAATATGCAGAAGAGATTGCAGACCCCATATTGGTTTAACAATATATTGGAAGAATGGATCAACTACTGTGACTAGGGCACTGATTGATACTGGGGCTGAGGACACACTTATCTATGGAAACCCTGATAAGTTTAAACATGGAACTCCTATTACCATCACAGGTCTAGGAGACGCTGAAATATCAGCCAAACAGGTTAAAATAACAATGAAAATTGGGCAGTTACCTAAGAAGGAATATGCTGTGGTTGTTGTACCCATTCCTGAATACATCATTGGAATAGATGTATTGAGAGGCATGACTCTGAATTTACCTGAAGGAAGATACCAATTTGCTGTGAGGAAGATAGGAATTAATACAGTTTTAGTAGGAAAACTAAAAATGGACCCAATCACTTTACCTGAACCTTCTGAAGTAATTACTTTAAAACCGTATCATGTGCCAGGTGGGCAAGATGAAATTGCCACTACTATAAAGGAATATGTTGAAGCAGGAGTGTTAGCTCCTACAACCACAAGATGGAATAATCCTGTCTGGCCAGTAAGAAAATCAGATGGGACGTGGAGAATGACTGTGGATTATAGACAGTTGAATAAGGTGACTCCTTCTTTGTATGCTGCTGTTCCAGATACCATCACCTTAATAGAAAGGATCCAGAAATATGATGGGACTTGGTATGCAGTTATTGACTTGGCAAATGCCTTCTTCACCATCCCAATAGACTCTAAACTTCGCTTTCACTTGTCAGGGTAGACAATATACTTTTACTCGCTTGCCACAAGGGTACATACATAGCCCCACTATTTGTCACAGGATTGTGGCTGAACAGTTGGATGAATTAAAGCTACCTGGTGTACAGCTTACCCACTACATTGATGATATCATGATACAGGGAAAAGATGCGAAAGTAGTGGAAAGGAGTTTGACCCTTGTAATTGAGCATATGAAAAGTAAAGGGTGGGAAATTAACCCTGCAAAGGTTCAAGGACCAGCTCAAAATGTGAAATTTTTGGGTATACAATGGAACAAGGGGCTAAGGGAGATTCTTCCTCAAGCCCGACAAAAGATTCAGGATTTTCCTACCCCTACCAATAAGAAGGAGGCCCAAAAGTTCATAGGATTGTTTGGATACTGGAGGCACCACATTCCACATTTGGGACAGATTTTAAAACCTTTATATAGAGTCACACGGAAGAAATATGAATTCGATTGGGGACTTGAGCAGAGTAAAGCTTTTGAAGAAGCCAAGGCTGCCATACAATTGGCCCTAGATTTGTGGCCCATGCAAAATGGTCCAGTGGAATTGCAAGTGACTGTACAAGATGATTATGCAAACTGGAGCTTATGGCAAAAACAACAAAGCCGAAATGTACCTTTGGGATTTTGGTGTAGGAAACTCCCTTCATCTGGAGTCCAGTACACACCTTTTGAAAAGCAGTTGTTAGCTGCATATTGGGCTTTGGTGGAGACTGAACAACTGACTCTGGGCCATGAAGTGATATTAAGACCTGGAATCCCAATTATGACCTGGGTAATGAGTACCCCAGCTTCTCACAGAATTGGACATGCCCAAGAGGCTAGTATAATCAAATGGAAGTGGTATATTCAAAATAGAGCGAAAACAGGCAAAAGCGGAGTCTCTGCTCTATATGAATCTGTAGCAAACATAGAAATTGAGAGGAATGACACACCCCCTGAGCCAAAGCAACAGTTGGTAAAGTCCACTGTAAAGTGGAATGAGGGATATGATGTATTAACTGAGGAACAAAAGAGACATGCATGGTTTACTGATGGGACAGCAAAATATTTGGGGCAAAAAAGACATTGGAAAGCAGTGGCCTATAACCCATGTACTAGAAGGACTTTGGAAAGTACTGGGATAGGTGCAAGTGGCCAATATGCTGAACTTGTGGCAGTATATCAAGCCATCAAAATAGAAAAAGGAGGACAGTGTCATATATTCACTGATTCATGGGCGGTAGCTAATGGGTTAGCTACATGGATGCCCATGTGGAAAAATGAAAATTGGGAAATTCATGGTAAACAAGTCTGGGGCAAAGAATTATGGGAAGATATCTGGAACATGTCTTTAGTCACTGACTTGTCAGTTTTTCATGTAGATGCTCACGTGGCCCCCACCACACCAGAACGTGAGTACAATGCTCATGCTGATCGACTGGCAAAGATTGCTACTGAACATATTGTCCCTACTTTGACAACAACTGATGATCCGGTATTAGCAAAATGGGTCCACCAAACGGCAGGCCATTTGGACACCAGTGGGCACAAGATCGAGGTATTAGTATCTCTCATTCACTGTTAAAACAGATAGCAGAAGAATGTCATATATGTCAATTGGAAAAGGAGCGAACTGTTCCTCGGGTAGTAACTGGAGAGATAGCAAGAGGAAAAGTCCCAGCCCAAATCTGGCAAATAGATTATATTGGTCCACTACCACTGGATAAAGGATGCAGATTTATATGTACTTGTGTTGATACCTATTCAGGTGTACTAGTAGCTTGTCCTTATAAGAATGCAACCCAGAAAAACACTTGTAAACCCCTAGATCTCATAAGTCTATATTATGGAACCCCAATGCAGATTCAAAGTGACAATGGGTCACATTTCAAAGGCAATGAAATGAAGAAGTATTGTATACTAAACAATATGGAATGGATATATCATATTCCATATTATCCAGAAGCATCTGGGTTAATTGAAAGAATGAATGGATTACTGAAAGGACAGTTGAGGAAGTTAAGTTCCAATAATTCATATCAACATTGGAAGGATAATTTGTTCATGGCTTTGCGTAATTTGAATAATAGACCATTGGGAGGAAGTACACCTCTAGCCAGAATGATGACCCCCAATCTGCAAATTAGAAAACAACAAACACACAAGATCCCAAATATTGAGTATTGGACCTTGAGGCCAGATGTCCCAGCACCGTACCCAGGACCACCTGGTTCAGTGGGGTATGATTTACATTGTTTAGAGGACTTTTGATTGGACAGAAAAGAAATAAGAAAAATTTCCACTGGGTTGTACCCTTAAGTCATTTATTCTACCGTGAGTGAGGCTACAATAGTCTGGTTATTGTCTCTTTGCTTCTTCTTGATTTTTTGTTTGTTCACCTTGTTTGTTAGATTTGTTTCCACAGGCTTGGTACCCTCCATCTGTAGATGCCTGATAGCTTAAGCTGGATGTCACCCCCTGTCTGCAACTGTGATGTGTCACCCTTGGACCTGGCATCAAGCATATTAAGAACCGACTTCTCAAATGGGACCCCTTAGGACAGGGACAGCTCTACATCCGATTTCAGCAGCAAGTAGCCATAGAAGAAGAGATCGTCACCCCTTACCACAAGATTTTGGGGCCCCATTTGTTCGGGGTGGGGGGAACGATGGGGAGCTTGTGCTCAAGCCCCACCCTAAAATATGGTTTTTTGTGTTTATTGTGTGCTATTCTTGTTATATTGTTGTGAAATTTTGTTGACACCAGTTATTCCTACTGTATTTTTGCCAAGTAAGGGACATGAAAGATCTTGGGGCCGAATGTAAGGGTTATGGGATTTGGAGATCTCCCATGCCCCATGGACGTGCTGACATGGCAGAGCAGGAAAAAGCAGAAAGCGGGAAAAAAAAAAGCCGAGCTAACGGTCCTGCAGTTGGCGGTTGGCGGTGGTTGCGGTTTCAGCAGCAGCAGAGGCAGCGGCAGCGCGAAGCCCTTTTTTTTTTTTTTTTTTTTTGGGTTAGG
>NW_027185872.1:5929506-5937191 GCF_028583685.1 Petaurus breviceps papuanus | reverse complement strand
TTTTTTTGAGTTAGGACTCCTGCTGAGCACTGCCAGGGGCCGGAGCTGCTGGGAGCAGGACTTTTCTGCTAAGGACCCCTGCTGAGCACTGCCAGGGGCCGGAGCTGCTGGGAGCGCGCTGGGTGGTTGCTGTGAGTGGGGAGAGGAGGACCTTTGCCTGAGGTAGCCTGTTTTGTTTTAAAGGCTTGAAAATTGGGTGCTTTCTACTTTATCTACCTGTGCCAATGTCATAACTACTCTGATGGCTTTCACTTTCTGGTTTTGGGACTCAGTCTTTTGGTATCTTAATAAATTTTCTAGTTTATTTCCCCAAATGGCAAACCTGATGTATTTTGTGATGGATAATTATATCAGCATATTTGTAATCTCTATAGGCATTGTGAATATGACATTGCTGATACACATGGAGCTGTAATCAGGGTAAAACAAGATTTAACAGTTTCTACATTAAAGGATCAGAAGGCTTGGAACATGATATTCCAGAGGGCAAAGAGGCTAGGATTACAACCAAGAATCACCTACCCAGTAAAACTGACTATAATCCTTCAAGGGAAAAAAATGGATATTCAGTGAAACAGAGGACTTTTAAGTATTCCTGGTAAAAAAGATCAGAGCTGGATAGCAAGTTTGACTTTCAAAGACAAAACTCAAGAGAAATATAAAAAGGTAAACAGGAAAGGGAAATCATAAGGGACTTAATTAGGTTAAATTGTTTGCATTCCTACATGGGAAGATGATACTTGTACCTCATAAGAACTTCCTTATTATTGTGGCAGTTAGGAGTATATATAGATAGAAGGCAGGAGTGTGAGTTGAATATGATGGGATCATGTCTAAAAAAAACTTAGGGAGTGAGAGAGGAATGCATTAGGAGAAAAAGAAAGGGAGAGGTAAAAAAGGGTAAACTATCTCACATAAAAGGAGCAATGGAGGGTGAGGCCAGGTGGAGCAGTGAGTAAGAGTGCTGGCCCAGGAGACCCAGTTCCAGCCTCAGATACTTAACACCGACACAAAATAACTGGTCGTGTAACCTTGAGCAAGTTACTTAACCCCAATTGCTTTAAAAAAAAAAAGGAGCAATGAAAAACATTTACATTGAAGGGGAAGACAGAGGAAGGAGGGGAAGGGAGTGAACCTTACTTTTATCTGAATTGACTCAAAGAGGGAGTAATATGCACACTCAATTGGACATAGAAGTTTATCTTACCCTATAACAAAGTAGGAGGTGAAGGCGGATGAGAGAAGGAGGGGTGATAGAAAGGAGGGCAGATTGGGGAAGGTGATAGTCAGAAGCAAAACACTTTTGAGGAGGGACAAGGTGAGAGGAGAGAGAGAATAGAATAAATGGGGGGGGGATAGGATGGAGGGATACACAGTAAATGCAACCGTGAAAAAAAATTGAAACAAATTTCTCTGATGAATGCCTCATTTCTCAAATGTTTAGAAAACTAAATCAAATTTATAAAAATAGGAGGCATTCTCCAACTGATAAATGATCACAAAATATGAATAGTTTTCAGATGAAATAACCAAAGCTATCTATAGCCATATGAAAAAATGTTCTAAATCACTACTGATTGGAGAAATGCAAATTAAAACAATTCTGAGATACTACATTATATCTATTAGATTGGCTAATAAGAAAGAAAGGAAAATGACAAATGTTGGAGGGAATGTGAGAAAAATGAGACATTAATGCACTGTTAGTAGGGTTGTGAACTGATTTAACCATTCTGTAGAGCAATTTGGAACAATGCTTAAAGGGCTACAAAACCATGCATACCCTTTGACCAGCAATACCACTACCTGGTCTATATCCCAAAAGAGATAAAAAATTTTTAAAAAGGAAGATGACCAATATGCACAAAAATATCTTTTCTGGTGGCAATGAACTGGAAATTGAGAGATGGTCAATCAATTGTGGAATGTCTGAACAAGTTGTGCTATATGATTGTGAAGGAATACTATTGTGCTATAATAAATGATGAGCAGGATGCTCTCAGAAAAACCTGGAAAGACTTACATGAGCTCATGCAAAGTGAAATGTACTATGTACAAAGTAACAGCCATATTGTGAGATGAGCAGCTGTGAAGGACTTAGCTAATCAACAATATAATGATCCAAGACAACTCTGAACGACATATGATGAGAAATGCTATCAATCCCCAGAGAAGGAACTGAAGGTGTATGAATACAGATTGAAGCAGAGTTTTTAAACTTTATTTTTCCTGAGAGTTTTTTTTTGTCTATATTTTCTTTCACAACATGACTAATATGGAAATATGTTTTGCCTGACTACACATGACTACACTGAACTGCCTGCTTTCTCAGTGGAGGTGAGGGGAAAGGAACAGAGAGAATCTGGAACTCATTGTTCTGAACACAAATGTTGAAAATTGTTTTTACATGCAATTGGGGGAAAATAAAATACTAAATTAATTTTTAAAAAAGAAAAGAAAAATAACCAAGAACAATCATGGCCCCAAGAAGAGATATGAGACACCATCTCCAGAGCATTCCTCTGCAGAGATCACGTCCCCAGGTATAGAACATCACATGCATTTTCAGCCTTTTTCCCTTTTATTTAATTCTATTAATATTTGCCCTTTCTTCTTCTTTTTCTATATTTCTTTTCTTTTAAAATTTGTTATATAGGACAGCTCCCTGGTAAAGAAGAGGAGAGATGCTGGGAGAAATTTGGGCAAAAGCAAAAGATACTGATGAAAGTTTGTTTTTTAAAAGTTTATTTTTATACAAAAGACATGTTTAATCAGGGGTTTTAAATGTGTATTTTATCTTATATATTATTATTCATCATTCATACCTGAACAGAGTTGATCCCCTAACCTCTCATCTTTAACCAAAGGCACCACCATGTGCAAATTGCAAGTGCCTTGTCTAGTCCAAAGAGCCCATGTCTTGATTTAGCCCTTGACATGATACATACCTTCCAAGAGGAACTTTCTCTCCACTATTCTAATTAAATGAAGGAACTGGTTTTTAATATATGTTTAGTGCCCTAATCTGGGCCCATTCGTTATTATTATTATTATTTTGGGAAGGAGAAGGGAGGGCATTTGCTGTTAAGTGACTTGCCCAAAGTCACGCAACTAGTGTTAAAAGTCCCAAGTCTGGATTTGAATACAAGTCCTCCTGATTCCAGGGCTGGTGCTCTATTCAGTGCACCACCTAACTGCCCTGTCTGGGCCCATTCTTATCAAACCAGAAGCCCAGGGCTGACTTCATCTTTCCTTTCTCTTTCTGGAGAAATTAGAAGCTAAGTGTTGGACTCAGAATTAAGAAGATCTGAGTTCAAATTCAGCCTCATATGCTTAGTGGCTGTGTAATCCTGGGCAAAGTTACTTAGTCTCTGGCTAAGTTTTCTTATCTGTAACATAGGGGAGATAAGAGCACTTAGGCCACAGAGATGTGTAGAGACCCAGTATGATCACATTTATAAAGTTCTAGGTAAATTCAAGGTATTGGGGGAGGGGGGAGTAGGGGATCAATCATTCCATTGATCTTTGTAAGGTAAGTAAACCCCAGCTCTGGACTGGGTGTCCTGGCCCACTGACAGACAGAATCAAAATCCTTTCTCAGGACTGCTTTATTTTTCTCTGCTTCATTCCCATTACAGGTTATTGCTACCCAATATATGGATTGTGTGTGCTTGCTATCTAAGGGTATGTGTGTCTGTGTGTGTTTACATGAGTGTGCATGTGTGCATGTGAACGCGTAAAGAATGAGCTACTTGGTATTCTGTAGAGCATCAATCATGAGGGATGTTGCGAAGCAGCTTGGTGTAACGGTGTGAGGTGGTGAAAGATTGGTGCTTCCAGCGGTCAAGAGCTGAGTGTGAAAATTAGAGAAAAGCTGAGGATCTGCCCCAGTACTCTGATCTTCTTTTGTTGGTGTGCTATGCACATGGGACTGCTGGCCTCTGCCCCACACTTAGAATTCCCCAGCCTCCTTATAAGCTCTAATTAAGGAGAGCCCCACAGTGTCCCTAGAAGGTGAGGGAGTCCTCTGACCCCAGTTTACAGAACCTGCAGCTGAGGCCCACATATGTCAGACAGGTGCCCGAGGCCATGAGTCCAGGCTCTGGCAAAGCCACGGTTGGAAGTCTTCCCTGTGCTATTGCATGGGACCTGACTGAACCCAGCAGCCCCCTTTAGACTTGTAAATTTCTCCCCATCCCTTGCCCTCTTGTCTCTGTGGAGTCCTGAATGAATGGTTCCTCTGACCTACTTTATTTTGCTCAATATTCTTAAACACCAAGGGATTTCACTGATGTTAAAATATTCCTGTTGTGGGCTCAGAGGGACCCACTTTCCCTAAACTGTGAAGGTGCCCTCCACCCCCAGATCACTGCTTTGTGTCAAAGAAAAAGAACAAAAAAATAGAATGGCTGGCTGATGAGGCTTAACAAATAGCAGAGGAAAGAAGGAAAGGAGATAGGGAAAGATGTATCTAACTGAATTCAGAATTCCAGGGAATAGCCAGGAAACATAAGAAAGTTTTCTTAAAAGAACAATGCAAAGAAATAGGAGAAAACAAGAGAATGTTTCCCAAGAGATAAGAGATCTCTTGAAGAAAATTAGAAACATCAAGGGAAAGTTCCATGCATAAATGGGCATGATAAAAAACAAAAATGGTAGGGACTTGGCAGAAGCAGCAGAGATTAAGAAGACTTGGCAAGAATGCAGAGAAGAACTTGACAGAACACCTCTCAACATCACTGATAACCATGATGGTGTGGTTACTGCTCTAGGGCCAGACATCCTGAAGAAATAAGTCAAGTGGGCCTTAGGAAACATGGCAAACACAAAGCTAATGGAGTGGATGGAATTCCAGCTGAGTTATTTAAAATCCTCAAAGACATTGCTGTGGAAGCAGGGCCAAGAGAGCAAGAAAAGGCAGGGACTTTCCTGAGCTCTCCCCCAAATCCCTAAGAACAACTTTAAGTAACATCTCAAAACAAATTCGTGAAGGGCAGAACACACAAAAGGGTGTGATGAAACAGACAACTTGGAAGGTTGGCAGAGAAGGTCTCCTCCACCAGGGTGAGTAGGGTGCAGTCCAATGCAGGCTGCACTCACTCAGAGCAGGCCCCAGCAAACCCAGAGCTGACTTGGGCAGCAACTGAATCAGCAATAACACTGGCTGCTTCTGCAGTTCTCAGCCCACAGATGGTAAGGGGATGGAATAACAGATCAGAAAGAAATTACAGGGGTCTCTTTGCTGACACTGGGGACAGAGCTATGCTGCATTTCCCATACTTGGATCTGGGTCACAGTCCTGGGTGGCAATCTCAGGGTGAGGAGGAAAAGTACCACATCATAGCTTACAGCAACAAGGGAGCAGTAGCCCTATTCACAGTCACAAGGCAGAAAAGAGTGCTTTTGGTCACTCACAGACAAAAGTACAGGCCAGGAGAGGAATAAACACATCTCTCCTTAGATCTTACCACTTGGAAGAACTGAAAACTTGCAGATCCCTGGAAGTATCTCTGAAAACATCTGCACAAAACCCCTGAAGCTTAGGACAGTACACCCTCCACCCTGGAAGCAGTGCCCTATTTTAGCAAAGACTTAAAAGCCAAGAAATAGATTCAAAAATTAGCCAACAACAAAAAATTCTGACTAAAGAAAGTTACTATGGTGACAAGGAAGAACAAAAATCACACTCAGAAGAAAACAAAATACAAAATCCAAAGCCTCAAAGAAAAATATGAATTGGTCTCAGGTCATGAAGAATTCAAAAAGATTTTAAAAATCAAGTAAGAAAGGAAGAGGGAAAGTGGGGAAGAGAAATGAGAGCACTACAAGAAAATAAAGAAAAAAGAGTCAACAGCTTGGAAAAGGAGATGCAAAAATATAATGAAGAAAATAACACCTTAAAGAACAGACTTGACCAGATGGCAAAAGAGGTCTAAAAAGACAATGAGGAGAAGAATGCTTTAAAATCAAAATTGGCCAAATGGAAAAATAGGCATAAAAGTTCACTGAAGAGAACTACTTAAAAGCAAAACTGGCCAAATGGAAAAGGAGGTAAAAAAGCTCACTGAAGAAAATAATTTCTTAAAAATTAGAATTGAGCAAGTGCAAATTAATGACTAAGAGACAAGAAGAAGCAATAAAACAAAACCAAAAGAATGAAAAAAAAAGAAAATGTAAAATATTTCACTGGAAAAACAGCTGACCTGGAAAATAGATTTGGGAGAGGTAATGTAAAAAGAATTGAGCTACCTGAAATTCATGATTTAAAAAAATCCTAGACATTATCTTTCAAGAAATTATCAAAGAAAACTTTCTTGATATTATGGAACCAGAGGTTAAAATGGAAATGGAGAGAATCACCAATCACCTCCTGAAAGAGATCCCCAAATGAAATCTCCCTAGAATATTGCAGGTAAATTCCAGAGCTCCCAGGTAAAGTAGTCAATTTTGCAAGCAGCCAGAAAGAAGCAATTCAAATATCTTGGAGCCACAGTCAGGGTAACATGAGATTTAGCAGCTTCTGTATTAAAGGATTGGAGGGTTCATAATATAATATTCTGAGGGACAAAGGAGTTGGGACTACAACCAGTAATCACCTATCCATCAAAACTGAATATCCACACTTTAGGAAAAAAAATGGATAGTCAATGAAATAAAGGACTTTCAACCATGCTTAATAAAAAGACCAGAGCTGAATAGAAAATTTGACTTTCAACTATAAGATTTAAAAGAAGCATAAAAAATAACCAAGAAAGAGAAATCATAAGGGACTGAATAAGGTTAAACTGTTTACATTCCTACATGAGAAGATTATACTTGTAACTCATAAGAACTTTCTCACTATCAGAGCAGTTAGAAGAAGTATATTATAGACAGAGGGCACAGGTTTGAGTTGAATATGATGGGATGATATGTCAAAAATAATTAAAATTAAGGAATGAGAAAGAGGAATGAACAGGGAAAAGGGGAAGGGAGAGGTAGGATAGTGTAAATTATCTTGCATAAAAGAGACAAGAAAAAGCTTTCACAGTGGAGGAGAATATGGGGGATGTGGCAGGGAACACTTGAACCTTCTCATCAGAAATGGCTCAAAGAGGGAATAACATACACACTCAATTGGGTATAGAAATCTATCTTACCCTACAGGAAAGTAGAAGGTGAAAGAGATAAGGGAAGGGGGTGATAAAAGGGAGGGAATATGACAGGAGGGGATAGTCAGAAGCACAACACTTTTGAGGAAGGACAAAGTGAAAGGAGAGAGAGAATAGAATAAAGGGGGGGATAGGATGGAAGAATACAGTTAGCAATCAAAACTGAAAATTTTGAAACATTTCTCTGATAAAAGCCTCAATTCTCTAATATATAGAGAACTAAGTCAAATTTATGGGAATAAGAGACATTCCTCAATTGATAAATGGCAAAAAAAGTGAACAGTCAGTTTTCATATGAAGTAATCAAAACTATCTATAGACATAAAATCTTTAAATCACTCTAAATTCCTACTGATTGGAGAAACGCAAATTAAAACAATGTTGAGGTTCTAACTGACACCTACTCACTAACAAGACAGAAAAGGGAAATGACAGAGGTTGGAAGGGAATATGGAAAAATTGAGACATTAATGCACTTTTGGTGGAGTTGTGAAGTGATTTGCCCATTCTGTAGAGCAGTTTGGAACTATGCCC
>NW_027185872.1:5921439-5929406 GCF_028583685.1 Petaurus breviceps papuanus | reverse complement strand
ATGGCTAAACAAGTTGTGGGATATGATTCTGATGGAATACCATTGTGCTATAAGAAAGGATGAGCAGGATGCACTCAGAAAGACTGGAAAGACTTACATGAACTGATGCAAAATGAAATGATTAGAACTAAGAGAAAAATGTACACAGTAACAGCAAAATTGTAAGATGATCACCTGTGAATAATTTAGTTATTCTCAGCATACAATGATCTAAGACAACTGAAGAATTTATGATGAAAAATGCTATCCATCCCCAGAGAAATGGAGTCTCAATGGGATGGTGTCTGAATACAGATTGAAGCATGATTTTCTTTCTTTAATTTTCTTATTTTTTATTACTTCATTTTTCTTGGGGTTTTTTTCTTTGTCTTCTTTTGTGACATCACTAATACATAAATACGTTTTGCATGACTATACGTGTATAGCCTATATCGAGTTGCTTGCTTTCTCAATGACGGGGGTGTAACAGCAAGCACCCCAGCATACCCAGGATGGCTGCTAGCACAGGTTCTTTGATCTGCTTTTCTAAAGGAAAGCAACTCAAAAGGGGTTGAACAACCTTCCTTTAATCAAATATAGATATCATTTACTTAGTTCAGAGGAAAAAGTCAGCACCTCAGGAGGCAGCTGCTCCTGGTTTCTGCCAGTCCTGACGCAGGAAGTTCTCTGCTTTTGCCCTCACCTCACCAAAATTGGCATGCAGGTGCTATGCTCCTGCTCCACGGCTCCACAGAATCACAGCTACCATAACTGGGAAACAAACAATTGCCCCTGACCCCACACTTTCCTTTTAATTGGCAGATCCTGTCCAACTATGCCATTTTGTAACAGCAAGCACCCCAGCATCCCCAGCGTGGCTGCTAGCACAGGTTTTTTGACCTGCTTTTCTAAAGGAAAGCAACTCAAAAGGGGTTAACAATCTTAGTTTAATCAAACACACACACACACACACACACACACACACACACATATATATATATAATTTACTTAGTTCAGGGGGAAAAGTCAGCACCCTGAACTTCAGAGAAAATACAAACAGAAGTTACAAGCAATTAAAAAATATGGACATAGAAATAATACAATTGAACAGATGAACAGACAGGGCTTCCAGCTGTCTGACCATCACATTCCTACATAGTTAGTTTCCAGAGAGAGAAGTACCCACATCTGGGTTTTCAAAGCCGGGGGCTCAATGGCTGCCCAGAGTCTCCTCTGGCCAAATCACACAACTCTTCCCATAAGTGAGCCCCAAAGCAAAATCTCATATCAGGGTACATATAGCCTTCTCCAGGGTGAGAAGGCATCACAGCCTTTGTGACCCACTGCCTAATTACAAAGTAACAAAAGATATATATGTGCCTTCCTGAAAAACAAGCCTCCCCTAAGCAAGCTTCTCTTGTTGGGCTCCAAGTGAGGCCTATTAAGGAACAGGAAAGATCTTCAAATTCCCTTACCATTACAGGGGGGAGGCAGGGAGAGAATTTGGAATTTAAAATGTTTAAATGAATGTTAAAATTATTTTTACATGTAATTGTAGAAAAATATTATACATAAATATACACACACATATACACATATATGATACTGTTGAAGTGTTAGACTAAATATGCCAGCTAATTTAGACAACTCAACAGTAGCCACTGAATTGGAAAAAAATCAGTTTATGTCCCAATTCTAAAGAAGGGCAATGCCGAGGAATGTTCAAATTATTGAACCACTGTACTCATTTCACACTCCAGCGATGGCACGTTTAAGATTCTGCCAGCTACACTCCAGCCATTACTGAACCGAGACCCGCAAGAACAGCAGGTTGGTTTTTGAAGAGGCAGAGGACCCAGAGGCCAAAAGGACAAAGCAAGGGAGGTCTAGTTCTGCTGCCTTGAATACACTAAAGCTTCTGAGTGTGTCCCTCATAACAAAGTGTGGCAAGTCGTCAAAGACAGGAGCACCCCATCACCTCACTTATCTCCTGAGGAACCTCTGCATGCGCCTAGAAGCAACAATTACAAGCACACATGAACAACTGATTGGTTTAAGATTGGGAAAGGAGCATTGGTGAGGTTTATGTTGTCATCTTATTTGTTTAATAACTTATTTAGAGAGTACATCATGTGAAATGCCAGGCTGGATGAAGCAAAGGCCAGAATTGAAGTTGCTGTGATCTCAGATATGCAGATGATACCACTCTGATGGCAGAAAGGGAAGAAGAATTAAGACTCCTCTTGAGGATGAAAGAGGAGAGTCTACAAGCTGACTGGAATCATAACGTCAGAAAAATTATATCTTGACAATGGCTCCAATTGCCTACCGGCAAATAGAAGAAAAAGCAATGGAAGCAGTATGTTGGACTCAAAGATCACTGCAGAAGGCAGCTGCAGCCATGAAACTAAAAGAGGCTTGCTCTCTGGAAGGCAAGCCTTGGCAAGCCTGGACAGCAGACGAAAAAGCAGAGACCTCCCTTTGTCAGCAGAAGTCAGAAGAGTCCAAGCTCTGGTTTTTCCAGTAACAGTGTCTGGCTTTGAGAGTTGGATTATAAGGAAAGCTAAGAACCACAGAATGGACACTTTCCAATTGTGGCACTGCAGAAGACTTGTGAGAGTCCCTTGAACAGCAAGGAGATCAAAACAGTAAATAATTAAAGAAATTAATCCAGGGGCGGCAAGGTAGCACAGCGAGTAAGAGCACCGGCCCCAGTGTCGGGATGATCTGGAGATCAAATCCTGGGCTCAGATACTTAGCAACCACCCAGAAATACCTGGCCGTGTAACCTTGAGCAAGTTACTTAACCCCAATTACTTAAAAAAAAAAAAAAGAAATTAATCTAGGCTATTCACTGGAAGGTCAAACACTGAAACTGAAAATTATATACTTTGGGCCACATAATGAGAAGATGAGACTCATTGGAAAAGACCCCGATGTTGGGACAGACTGAAGGCAAAAGGAGAAGGGGACAGCAGAGATGAAGAGATAGTATTATGGAAACAATGAGCATGATCTGGCACCGACTTCAGGAGCTAGTGGAGGACAGAAGGGCCTGGGGTGCTGTGATACGTGGAGTCACGAAGGATTGAATATGATTGAACTACTGAACAACAACGAAGACCCTCAATGAGAAGTGGTGGTGGGAGCGGTTGTGTCTACATTCAGTTCTGCAAGGAAACGATGAGTGTGAGCTTGGACAGACTTTTAGAGACTGTGGAGGACAGAAGGGCCTGGACTTGACTGAGCAGCACCTTGTCTGGAGAGGTGATGGAGGGGGGAGGGGCAGAACCGGCCCAAGCGCCAGTGCCCTCTGATCTCTGCTCACATCCACGGGAAGGGAGAAGCAATGGGACCCGGATTTGCAGCCAGAGGGCTTGCTGACTTTGTCCTGCTCACTGTGTGGCCTGGGGGAAGTCACTTCATCCAGACTCTTGGAGGCTCTTGGTCTCCAAGGTCCTTTCCAGCTCTAGCCTGGGCTGTTTCCTTTCCGCCAAATAACCTGAAGATCATCCATTTATAGTTAGAAGGACCATGGCCAACTCCTCCATCACACAGACAGACAGCTAACCTCTATGGCTTGCAAAGAGCTTTCAATGTATGAGCTCCTTTGATCCTCACAGCAATTCTGTATGGTAGGTGCTAATATGGTCCCCATTTTATAGGTAAACAGACTGAGGCAGAGAGAGTTTAAGTGACAAGCCCAGGGTCATGCAGTAAGTGTTGGAGGTGAAATTCAAATTCAGGCTCTCTGCTATGTCTCCTAGTTCCTCTAGATGAGCCATAATGATTCGAACCCGTACCCTCTGACCTGAATTCTGTCCACGGTACTGGGCTCACCTCGGTTCATCTGAATTTATCTCTTTTACCAGCCCACTCAGTCCAGGATATGACAAGGAATACCTACATGCATGCTTTCCTGTTTCCCTAAGGCAGGGGGGCTGCCTCTGGGAGGGGTTGTGGGCGTGTAAAGCTGACCCTATTCAGGCCCCACGGCAGGACAGATTTCCCAAAGGCTCAACCTGTTTGTGTGTTTGCTTGTTTGTTTTTTCCTGCCTGGTGGCTGCCTTTAGGAGGCGTGTTAGGAGCAGGCCTGGAAGACCCAGGGAACAGCAGCGGCTTTCTCAGGATTTTATCATCTATGCCTAAGCACAGGGCCAGGATTAGAAATTAGGTGAACCATCCTCAAGGGGAGGGCTATTATCTGGAGTCCTCTTCGGGCAGCTCTGAAACTGTGACTGCCCAGTCCTGCCTGTGTGAGTCTCAGAAGCATGGGGGGGGGGGGGACTCTGCATCTGCAATGGGTCTGCATCCTGCCTCCAGCCCCTGTGGACTGTGGCCATGGGAGAGTGTGGGAGAGTGGGAATACAGGAGGCAGGAGCTGAGGGTCAGGGTTCAAATCCAAACTCTCATCAGTTGCACCAGGCGATCTGCGATCAGGATGTTGTGTAAGCTGTTTACTAAGGTTCCTTCTAACAAAATCTGTAATCCTGTGAAGTCACACTGGCCTCAGTCTTTTCATCTAGGAAATGGGAATAGTGACACACTATGTCACAGAGTTGCACAGAAAGGACTATGTAGAAAATTAAGCATTAATTAATAATTATAATAATATCAAATAATATTTATAAACAAAATATAAATATATCTATAAAATAATATTAAATCAATAATAATTAATATTAAATTAATACATACAAATAACATTTAAGTGCCTCTATGCACCAGGTGCTGTTCTAAGGACTAGGGAAACAAAGAGACAAATGAGAACCCCTTTGCTCAAGGAGTCTGCAGTCTAATGGGGAGACACATGCAGACATGGAAATACAAAGCAAGGTAAACGGGGGTATAAACAGGAGACAGTTAACCTGGAGAAAGCCCCGGAATTAGGAGGGAGTGAGGAAAGCTTCCTAGAAGGTGGGATTGGAAGGAAGCAGGAGGTCAGAAGTTGGAGGTAAGGAAGGAGGGTCCTGGGTCTGGGGGAATGGCCAGAGAGAGGGAAGGGGCCCAGTAACCAAACCCCACCCCCAACCCATCTCTGTCCAGCTGTTGGGGCTTTGGCTCTGATTAGCATTCTTGGTCGCGCCCCAATGCTAGAGACCCCTGCATCTCCCTGGGCCAAGCCCTAGGTGATCAGCCAGACTCTCCCGAGCTGCTTGTGCTCATTTTGGCCTAACAATGAATACCAAGGAAACCCAGGTGCTCCATCAGCCAGCACCATCCATACATGGAGCTACCAGTTACTGCAAATGGAGAAGTTCTGCATGCTGTGGGTAAGCTCGCTGACCTTGGCAGTGGACTTTCTAGGGGTGTGCACATTGAAAATGCACACTGCCAGAGCTGGCTCAGTGTTTGGGAGGCTCCAAAGGAAAGTGTGAGAGAGAAGGGTCTTAGACTGACCGCCAAACTGAAGGTCTGCAGAGCCGTTGTTGTCTGCCTGTGAAACCTGGACGGTCTACCAGCGCCTGCCAGGAAAGCGAATCACTTCCACTTGGATTGTCTTGGGAAGATTCTGAAGATCACCCAGCAGGATGACATACCAGACACCGAGGTCCTCACTCTAATTAAGCTGCCAAGCATTCTGACTCTGCTTCAGACAGAGCAACTCCATGGGCTGGTCACATTGTTCAAAAGCAAAACGCTCATTCCCAAAAGACTGCTTTATGGAGAAGTCACAGGGCAAATGCTCACACGGAGGTCAGAAGTGACACAAGGACGCTCTCAAGGTCTCTCTGAAGAGCTTTGGAATTGATTGTATGACGTGGGAGACACTAGCACAGGACTGTCCAGTGGGGCGTGCCCCCATCAGAGAAGGGGCTGTGCTCTGTAAGCAAAGGAGAATGGAGACAGCTCAGAGGGGACGCAGGATGCGCAGATGGAGAGAATCCGCTCCAAATGTTCATGCGGGCTGTGTGTGCCCGGCCTGTAGCACAGCATTCTGAGCCCGTATTGGTCTGATCAGCCACAGGCGCATGGAAACTGGATTTTAGCACAGCGATGCCCTTTTGTCCTGTTCAAGAAGAAAGGACAACAGCCAAGCAGCCAACCGCACAAGCTAAGCGTTGTTCCTTGCTTTCTGGAGAGGAAACAAACCGCCAGCTCTGGAAGGCTGGGAGGCCCCATTTCCTGCTTTGTTGCTCTCAGAGCATTCTCAGGTCCAGTGCTTTGAACTGAGAATACAGAAATATTTGTCAAAAAAAGGAAAAGTGAGGACTAAGGACCGGGAGAAAGTGCTGAAGCTGGAGGGGGGGTGGCCACATCCTGGTGCAACTGCGTCCTTCCTGGTGACAGTCACTTTACCCTCCAAGTGCCATATCATAGATGGCCGGATGAAGGGGTAAGTGCAATGTGCAGCCTCAAGGGGCCCTCCGGGCTCTAGAACAATGATTCCTACAAAGGAATTGTTTTGCTGGTGTGTATCTATATGTAGATGTGTGGGGGGGGGGGGGGGGCAGCCACATACAATCTTCCCCACTCCCAGAAAACACTTCATTTGTGAGCAGGAAAAGGAAAGCCATTATTTCTTTAGGGGAGAAATCCCACAATTTCAAAAAGTAATTTCATTCTGAAATTAACTCTTTCAAATTCTGACCATACTTTGAACCCACTAGAAAAAGGAAAATGTCCATTTTCCCCGTGCTTTATGAGTAGAAATGCTATCCAAAGAACTGGTGAAGATGAAATAATGATGTGCAGACCCCGATTGTCCTGTGCCCCAGTCTCCCCAAAGAAGGCTTAGACAAGGGACTGCGCTGACACCCCCCTGCCTCGACAAGGAGTCAACACAGAAGATAAAAGAATTCTTTACTAGAGAGGGGCCCTTGCAATGGGCTTGCAAAGTCCCTATTCTGATCCACCTGAAGGTTTCCCCAGCCAATGTTGCCTGCTCCCCAAATGAGGCAGCAGGGAAACCCACTGAGGCTGATCCAATTTAGATATGCAAATTGTAGCTGGTGCCAAGGCTGGAAAATCACGTTATTGCCCAGTATAATTTGAACCTTCAGATGTAAGAAATAACATTTCTAATCTAAAGAAAACATGCCTCCATTGTCCACTTTCCCTGCTCCCCACATGAAAGCCCCACACCCCTTCACGGATACTTTCAAGTTGTGCTTTCTCATCTCATCCCAAGGCTTTTCTCAAAAGAAAGAGGGAAAAAGATGAAAGGAGTCGGGAAGTTCACGTCTTAAAAACAGCTGGACGAGTTGGGCTGTGGAAGGTCAAGCAAGAATCTTCACGGAGAGCAGACAACGAGGAGTGAGAGCAGCCTCTTGTCTCTGCTACACAAGCCTGGGCTGCTGTTTGGACCATGGGTAGGGCTCAGGCCGGAGGACTGGCTGCCAGGAAAAAAACAGACCGAGCCAGGAAAATTCCTTCTTGGCAAGAGTCTGACCACTTCAGCGAATCCTGGCATAAAGGAAGTAAACAAGAAAATCCAATCTGGGGGGCTGAAAGAAGCAGGTTATTTTCCATTTTCGATGAAAGGAATCCTGAAATCAGGGATGCCAGCAGCATCCCAACAACTCTCCTGCAAGTAGAAAAAAATCCAAGAGTCCCCAATATCTGCCAGTGTGGTTTAGTGTCTAGGTAGCCTTCTGCTCCCGAAGCAGGTCAGTCAAGCCCTGTGGCCACCATGTCCAGGCCTTTGGCTGGCCCCTCCTGCTCTTGTGGGCCTGGACAGGGGTCTGTCCAGCAGAATTGTTTTCCTTCTGCTGGGTCTCAGGTTGGATGTTTCGTTTTCAACATTTGACATTTAGCGTCAGGGTCTGAGAGGCAGACACAGCCACAAGAAACAGTTTGCTTTTTAACTCACATCTTCCTCTGGGTCCCCCAGCAAATTCCTGCCCCTGCCCATGTGGCTGCGGAATCCTTTCCTCCCTTATTTCTTCATTGTCTTCTTGGTTATCTCCTCTTGTCCACTTTACTTGTCACATTTCCCGTGTGTGTGTGTGTGTGTGTGTGTGTGTGTGTGTGTGTGTGTGTGTGTG
>NW_027185872.1:5900723-5921429 GCF_028583685.1 Petaurus breviceps papuanus | reverse complement strand
GTGTGTGTGTGTGTGTGTGTGTGTGTGTGTGTGTGTGTGTGTGTGTGATTCTCCTAAAGCCCAGGTGGGACCCTGTCACCACATACTCAATAAACTCCGGTGGCTCCTATGGCCTCCAGCATCAAAGGCAAAATCCTCTGTTTCGCATTCAAAGCCCTTCGCAGCCCAGCCCTGTGCTCCATGTCCAGCCACAGACTTCAGTGACACCGGCCTCCTGCTTGTCCCATGAAGAAGACCATGGATCTCTCAACTCCAGGCGTTTTCTCTGGCTGCCCCCAGGTGTCCTCTTTTCCACCTTCCACATCAGCCTCCTTCCAGGCTCTACTCAAATCTCCCCTTCTCCAGGAGGGGTCCCCAAGCCCTCTTCATTCCACAGCCTTCCCAGTATTTCCTGTTGATCCTGGTTCAAGTGTGTCTCTCCTTGGTTGTCTGCATGTTATCTCCCCCAGTCTATTGTAAGTTCCTCGAGGGCAGGAACTGACTTTTGCCTATTTTTGTGCTTGACACAGCCCTAGGCAATCAAAATGTTTATGGCTTGATTGATGACATATATAGTATAAGTGATGGGATATCCCCCAGTTTAGATAAAGAAGCAGAAGCTGAAGATGCTGGGCCACTTAACCACGAGGTCACGGCTACTAAGGTCTAGATCAGAGATTGGAACCTGCCTCTTTCCAATTCGAAGCCTGGAACCCCTCCTGTTACCTTGTAGGGGATTCCCAATGCTGCAATTAAAGAAAGGATCGTTGGATCATAACATTACAAGGAATCTGCATTATACATATGTGCACATGCATACATATACACACAACACATATGTATGCATGATACAGGTAGGCAGTGAAGTAAATAGAGCACCAGCCCTGGAGGAGCAGAGTTCAAACCACACCTTAGACACTTACTAGCTGGGTGACCCTGGGCAAGTCATTTAACCATGCTTGCTTCAGTTCTTCAACTGTGAAGTGAACTTGAGAAGGAAATGGCAAACCACTCCAGCACCTCTGCCAAGCAAACCCCCAATGGGGTCACAGAGAATCAGACATGCCTGAGATGACTCAACAATACATATCACGCACACACACACTCACAAACTCACATACACACACACACACACTTAAAAAAAGTCTCCATTATTTTCCCCTCAGAATTCTGTCTGGCTCAGAAGGCTGCTGAAGGGTTCCAGCACCTGGCCCATCACTGGTGGGTGCTTCCTGCTGACTCCCATAGGTAGGCTGGCCCTCACCCTGGAACTCCAGGCCCAGAGGAGGGTTCAAGCAGCCAGCCCTACCAGAGTCTCCCAAGCTGGCTCTTTGTGAGAAGGCCGACCTCTGGCCCTGCCCCTCTCTCCCCATTACGATTTTATCTTAATGAGATTTTACAAAGAACAACTCAGGAGTACCAGTAATCCCTGGCCTGTGAAATTTCTGATCCTGGCCACATGGCTGCTGCTGTGGCCTTGGTTCCCTTACTGCTGCTTGTGCCCAAGGATTGTCTGCCCAGGCATTGCCCAGCTGCTCTGGGGGGGAGGGACCTCGGGGGGAGGGGGGGGGGGGGGGGCATGTGTTTTTCCATCTCTAATCTTCATGGGCTGGGGGGGACAATTCACACACACTGCTAACACAACCTGGCTGGCCTTGGCTATTTCAACCTCACCTCAAGAGTATTTTTTTGTTAAAAAGGCAAGATTACTTTAAATAATGAAACAAATATGTGAAAAAGTCTTACCTTGCAATTAAAAAAAACCAACTTATCCCCATTTGGGGAAGAGAAGCATGTCTGTGTGATGTTTTTGTTAATTAAATTTGTCTCAAATGATATGTACTTGGAATGGGGGCCCCATTCATCACTTAAGTGTAATAAATATGGGGCATGCTTGAGCGTGGCATCTGTCCACCTGAGGTCTGCTTTCTCTCTCCTGCCCTTTAAATGAGATTGTTGGTGGCTGGCAGTCCCATGGGGGAGCATCCAATGAGCATTTATGGAGACACATCGGGCTCTTAGTATTTCAGACTGAGGTTGCATTTTTATTTTCATTAATGAATACTGCTGGGCCCTGACACCCTAGTTTGGTTCCCCCCCCCCCCCCCCCACCACATTTCTCATCCAATGTGAAAACATTTGTATTTAATTACCAATAACCCAAACCGTGGGTAGAAGTGTTCCTTATCAATTCTCTGCACCAGCCCACCCCCCCACCCTTATTTAAATTCTGCAAAAAGCTAAGCTGCTCAGAAGAAATTGCCTTTCCAATCTTTCCATGATTATCTCTCGGCTATGGACACGTGTCTCCAATGCCCAAACAGTGCAGCTGGGTTCATACAGAAACCCCAGACTAGTAAATATTTGCTGTCCATTATAGTCCCTGCCTTGGTGATTAACAGTCCATAAAGAGATTTTAAGCAAAGCTATCAGTTTAATCTAGCAGGGCTTTACGCGTCTGACATGAGACCAGAACGGGCGGTTAGAGTAGCAAGTCAACGATGCAGTCAGAGTTTCAGAATGAAGACAGTGAATTTTTTAAAACCCTGGGGAGTCACAGCCCCATTTATTCCATCTGTGAGGCATGGGGTGGGGGTGGGGTGGGGAGAGGTATGGTAATAGGCACCAGTTTGGTGTAAGTTGGGTGACTGAATATAATGAAGTGAAGGGCTCCAAGAGCACCAGTTAACACCCGCTGGCTGTCCGGCTCTGCTCATTACCCAGGGGAGGGCATGGATGACCAACTGCCCAACAACAGCTGGTTCTAGACTTGGGTCATTCTTGCTCAGTCCTTAAGTTATCTCTAAAACATATCCTTTTGCTACCTCCTGGCTAAAATTGGGAAGCCACAGATGTTTAACTTTGCAGAAGACTTATTGCAGTCCACCAAATGCCTTCATGTAACTCCCTAAATGCAAAGCAAGACAAGACAAAATAACCTATATTTGTGATGGACTAGCTGGCATGGGGCAAAAAGGACTGCGGAGTGGAACTCGAACTCAGGCTTTGCCACTTACGGGCTATGAGCATCCACATGGCACTTCCTCTCTCAGACATTCAGCTTCCTCATCTATAAACTGAGGGGTTGAGCCAGCTGATAATGCCACTTCTGATCGTCTTTGATTCTATGATTTCATGAGTCAAACAGCGTGACATTGAAATAAAGTGAAGGAAGGAAGAAGGAAGAGTGAGAGGGAAGGAGAAAAGAAGGAAAGAAAGAAGGAAGGAGGGAGGAAGGGAGGGAGAGAAGTGAAAGAGGAAGAAGGAAAGAAGGAAGAAAGGAAATAAGCATATCCAGCTCTCTGCCTTAATTTGTATTTCTATGTATCTCTTGCTAATATTTGGCCTCGTTGGGATTAGGGAAATTCAGGATACTGGAAACATTTGGGTGAAGTAACAATAGAGTGTATTATAGTATTTCCTAACAGCCAGGCACCGGGAGGGGAAGCTGGGGAAAGAGAAGACCTTCTTTTAATTCTTCTTCCAGTCTAAAGATCAAGGTGCAGATGGCGGCACCAGTCTGAGTCTTCCTCCATGAGATGCCTGTGGGGTGGATGAACCTCCTTGGTCACACTCTTCTCTGCCCAGCTCCCTTCTACTTTCTCTTTCTCCCTTTGACTATTTTCTTTGTGTTACCATTTGTTCCCAGCTCAGCTCTTGATATCCTGCCCCTTCCCTCTCCACTTTCAGGCTCTCAAATGTTCTCCTCATTTCTGAAGCAGCTTCTCATTTTAGACAAGCTTCTCAGAGTGGACCAGATCCTTCACTCAATAAGAAAAGACTTCCGGTCACACTTAATAGACACGACTAATTGATTCAAAGAAGTGACTGGATTCTGTTCATATCTAGTAAATAACTGAGATGACTTCTTGCCTGGTAAAAGAATCAAGGCTAAGCGGCTTGAACTTACTTTAAATGGAGTGGGGTGATTTGATGGACTTGTCCAATTGACTCCCTGCCTTTAAATTAGTATCAGACAGAAACAAATGATGAAAATGTAACAGTTTAAGGTATGAAATGAAAAAAAGAAGTGACAAGGAAGCACAAATATGGACGACATGAAATTCTTTTTACACTGTCAATCAGCAAGCATTAGTAATAATAATAAGCATGGATAAAGTGCTTTAAGATTAAGATTATCCCGTCTGATCCTGACAACAACTCGAGAAAGCAGGTGCTATTGTCACAATTTTACAGATGAGGAAACTGATGCAGACAAAGGTTAACTGATTTGACCAGTGTCATATAGCTGCAGTAAGTTTCTGAGGTTGAATTAGAATTCAGGTTTTCCTGATTCCGGGTCCAACACTCTGTCCACCATGTCACATACCTGCATTTTATGGTGTTTGTTATGTGCAATGTGTGAAAATATTCCTGGAGATCACAACTTTATTTCCTAGAAGCTCTTCACATTCTTTACCAGGACATTTGCAGAATCAACAAAACACTTTAAATAAGAAAATATGGAAAGCAAAAGATGGATGGCAACATGGCAGACTAATCCTCTGAGAAGAAATTGTTTCCTAAGTAATAATGAAGTGAAGAAAGTGCTAGCTCACGTCCTACAAGGTGCATAAAATTGTGTCTTCTGTGTTCTATGTTCCACGATTACTTCTATGGCCACAAAAGACTGACATGATGTGACAGCACTGAATACTAAGATCCCCTGCTAGCAGGGTGGGAAATGAGGAACAGTCCAAGAGGAGTTGAAATTACATTAAGGCAGCATCAGCAGCAAAAGAAAGAAATGGTCTGCCCAGACAATTACTTGGAAAAGTCTTAAGAGTATGAAGAGAAGTGAGGTTGGATAAAACGAGTAGCTATTAAGATGCTGTCTGAGCATAGAGATACCCAGGAGAGGAAAAAATGTTTTCAAAGATTTCTACCCTGAGGTCCATTCAAATCCTAATGCTACTGAATCTCTCATCTCTCTTCTATCTAGTTCTCATGCCAGTGATGGGAAGGAACTTCTGAAGGGTCATGCAGTGGAAGAGGACGATGGAATAGAACTCCTGCAGAGATTGGACACATACATGCCAAGGCCTGGGCTGTCTCATTCTCCTCTATTTCCCACCCACCTCAAGAAAAGCATGGCAGACACGATCTCATGGGAGCCGTGCAGTAAGGCAGGGGTATGCTAGCCCAACAACCATCCCAAAGAAACACACGGTAAGGATGAAGGGCTTGGCTGAGGGTGACACCAAGATGGGCAGATCGATGAGATGTGTCAGCTGATACACAAATACCAGAGCAGCTGGAGATCACCTCTACGTACTTGTGCTTTCAGAATTCATAGGGTTCTACTTCTTGGGTCTAGACACAAAATCTAATAATCTAAGAAGAAAATGGACAAAAACAATTCATGTGTAAATAAACAGAAGTATGTGCCCCATGAATAGGAAGAATCAGCTGTGGACACAAGCTTGAAGTATAACTTTTGTGAAATGCTTGAGAAGGTCTAGGGAAGGTGAGCCAAGCCAGGAAGGATTCTAAAGGCCATGTAGTCACGAGGTTCTGTTCAAAGAGCAGGAGATACTTAGCCTAGAAAAGAGAAACCTGGAGGGAAACCTGGGAGTTGTCTTTAAGCACTGGGAAGGCTGCCTTGTAGAAGAGCTGTGAGACCTCTGCTCGCTGAAGACGAAACTAAGAACAAAGGGTGCAAGTCACTGGAATGTCGAGTTAGGCTGGATGTCAGGAAGAGCTTGCCAACATTCCAAACTCTGCCAGAGTGGAAAGAGCTCCCTTCATTAATAATGGGCTTGGTGTGCCTCAGTGTCTTTCAGTGGAGTCTGAACGTGGTTCCTGTTTAGGCACAGAGTGAACCAGGGAGCCTCTGAGCCTCTGTCCAGTTCGGAGATTTGAAGGTGGTGCTGCTAATTCACCATCTGGATGGTGCATATATATATATATATATATATACACACACACATGGCATAGCATATATTTCCCTCAATGGTAATAACATTTATATATGAATTATTGCCATTCACTGTGCTAAGCACTTTATAATTATTATTTCATTTGATCCTCATAACTACCCTAGGAGGTAGCGACTACTGTTATCCCCATTTTACAAATGAGGAAACTGAGGCACATAGAAGTTAAGTATCCTGCCCAGGGTCACATAGGAAATAAATGTCTGAGGATGAGTTTGAACTCAAACCTTCCTCACTCCAGGCTGGGCATTCTATCCCCTGTGCCACCTCGGTTTCATTAATCTAGCCATTCTCACCAAGTGACTCCTACAAACACCTGAGCGCATGGCAAAGTTCCCAGATAGGGCTGGTATTTCAATCTGTAACCATCCAACCAGAGAATCTTGGGTTCAATGGGTCCATAGAAGTAATGGAATCCAAGTTTCCACTGAATGTAAGAATGCCTTCTGCAACATTCCTGATGAAAGATATTCATTCTTTCCTTAAACCTGTCCTGTAGATTCCTGGGAACTCACAACCAATGAAACACTTCATTCAGTTCATATAAATAGAAACTTTTAGGATGTTTTTCTTTCTTTTTAGAGGAAATCCATTTCTCTGTAATTTCCATGCATTGGGCCTCTCTGTGCTCTCTGAATATACACAAAGTATTAGTATGCTCTCTCTGATGAAGACCTTGTGAAAACCTAAGCGAGTTATCGGATCTGTTTCTTCTCTGGAATTTTCTCTGCTTTGGGTTTACTGAAGCCATTCTTCAGAGGGAAGGGTCTCCAGATTTCCCTCCAGTTTGGTAAGCCTCTTCTAGGTGTTTTTGTGGTGATAAACATCTCTCTTAAATTGTAGAACCCAGAATGATCATCACAGATGATCATAGGAAAATCACACCCCTTGATATGGCATTACTTACTAAGACTTTGGTTGCCTCTATAGTGACAGCCATAATGAGTTAGAATGAGCCTGTGCCAAGTAACATCCACAGGGCTTTTTTATAGCAACAATTGTTAAGTTGGCTCACTCTCACCTTGTACTTGTGAAATTGATGTTTTTGAATCTAAATATAGGTTAACATGTGCCCCACTGAATTCCCTCTTTTAAAAAAAAATGGTTAGTCACTCCGCATTAAGATAATTTTTGAGAACTAGGTATACCAAGATATGGCCAGATCATTGGAGAATTGAGGTATGTTTTGATCCTCTCATCCATTTTATTAGTTATCTGGCCCCTCTCCCCCTGGGTTTCTGTTGTCCACCAATTTGATAAGCATGCCATAATTCATTGATGAAACTTAGACAGGAAGGCTAAGAATGGTGGCCTTTGTCATGCTACAAGAACCCTCCCTCCAAGTCTGACATCAGCCCATTAATCATCCCTCAGGGTGATTGCTTGATTCCCTTCTCTCCTTTCCTACAGATAGTTTCTGTCTCTTTCCTTCATCCTCCATCTCAGTCTGCAAGCATGCTCAGGTCTTCCCTCAGTTTAAAAAGATAAAATAGAACAAAATACCTCCTCCTGACCATGCATCCCCTCAGGCTTGTATCCTGTCTATTTCTCACTATTTTAAACTCCTAGGAAGAGCAATTTGCACCAAGTGGGGAACTGTATTGAAGCAACTATAAACCCACGGAACAAACCCACACATCCCTCTATTTTATTAGGACATCTAAGTCCTGAGACTGCAGCTGAGCAGAGATGGCTATAGGACGGCAAACACAGAGATTTCTCCAGGTTAAACTCCATTGAAATGATCACACTGATGACTTAATCTCTTTTCTCCCCTCCCCTCCCCTCCCCTCTCCTCTCCTCTCCTCTCCTCTCCTCTTCTTTTCCTACCTCACCAGGATGTTCAGATATTGATTAAAGAATTGATGGTAAAAGGATGAAGGACCTGTTTCTAAATAAGGGGATTATTTGAACTTAAGTGTAGAATGAAGAAAAGACCTATAATTCCAATCTGTTCCTTCAAGTAAACCATTTTTTCCCCCAATTGTTACCAGTGTACATACAATAGATTTTATTTTGAATTCAAGTATCTTGTGGGAAATTGATGTTCATCAATTCATGATGAATTCATCATCAAATATGATGTTTATCATAAGATCATATATCTGCATCTGAAAGGGTCTCTAAGATTATCTTATAAAACCTGTTTTACAGTTGAAGAAACTTAGGCCCAAAGAGGTAAGGCAAATAGTCTGAAGTCACACAGCCAGTAAGTAACAGAAGTGGTATAGATACTTCTGATTTCAGATGCAGAGGTCTTTCCCCTGTACCACATACTTCCTCTCCAAATGTCTTAACCCTCCACTATCCTAACCCTGATCCCATGTCCTCAAGATTATGATGGTGAATACCCTTGAGATCAGGACACATAATGATAAGTTTAAAGACATGGCAGAGTTTAGACTGAAGGAAAGAAGATTTGAAAGGATATGCCATTATGGGGAAGGGGGATTGGATTGGATTTGCTTGGCTCGAGAGGATAGAATTAGGCATAATGGAGAGGGAAGGTGCACAGAAATAGATTCGTGGGTGGTGATGTGAGGAAAACCTCCTTAACCTTTGGTAGTTGGGTAACCCACAACACTGAAGGTCTTTAAGCAAAGATCAGATGCCTTACTGTCAGCCATATTGCAAAGGGCATTCCTGCCAGACTGTTAGAGGGTGAGGTTTAGACTAGCTGACCACTGAGGACTCCTCAGACTCCAAGATCTTGTGATGCCATCCATGACTAGGCCAGAGGGTCAGACACATGGCCACAAAGGTACTTAGTATGGTTTCCCAGAAATCACCACCATCAGTCCGGGTCCTGTGAGACATCTTCATTGCTGGCAATCCCAAGGCAATTAAAGCAGGCTAAAATAGTTGGTTTCAGCAACAGTCACATCTATAAATGAAGGTAATTATATGCATTTATTGTGGATGGTCTCTGGTGGGAAGATAAACCAGAGAATGAGGATGTTAAAAGAGGGCGGGACTCTATGATGGAAAGGCATGAATAGAGAGGCAAGTCACTATTCACTGACCACTTAGGTCTGTGTTTATTCAGATGAGGACTCCAGGTGGCCAACAAAGGAATGAAGTGCTAAATAAGTCATAATACATGATATATCAGAAGATAGTTGTCTAATGGCAGAAGAAGGAGTTGTTACCAGCCATCTGGCATGATGAAATGCCCCAGGGCCTGGGTTCCTATCTCTCCTCTGATGTTTATAACCTGGGGTCAGTGATTTCACCACCCCAGGCTTGAGTTTCCTCATCTCCAAAGTGAGAGGGATGGTCTAGATGACCTCTGAGGTTCTTTCAAGCTCTAGTTCTGTGACCCTATAAATTTATGCAATATGGAAGACTCCCTCATTTACATTTCCAGACAAGAAAATCTCAAGATTCACATGCAGATAAGGACCTTTTTCCTGGGATTAAGCAAGAGCAAATTAGGAATGCGCAGGTCTTTCTGTGAAAAGATACAGACAGTGGATAATATAAAAACTACTGTATTGTATCTGGGACCATAGCTACAGCTCACTAATATATTTCAATGGAAACCTTTCTCAAATTTAAGGCATTATTTTGGTGGCCCAGTCTTTGAAGATGAAACAGATTTACCAGTCCTCCCATGTCCCCAAGTCACCAGAGTTTGTCTGAACCAAACCAGGCTCCTCTAGGATTCAGATCAAGGATGAATGGAGGGAGGACCAGCATCAGCTTGGTTTTGCCCCACCCCTCAATGCACAGGGTTTATCTGGGGTTTGCTAGTGTACCAAGTGCCAGGATGTCCCAGAATTCTCCAGGGACTGTTGAAACGTTACACTTTCCCCATTGGCTCTGAAGACTATTTTCTTTTATAGTGATTGGACATAAGGGTCCTGTTTTACTGGTGAAAAAAAAAAAGAAAACCAAGGGCATGAAGGGAAGGACATTTAGCAGGATGGAAGGACTGACATTGGAGCAAAGCTAAATGGAATTAAAACCAGAATCACTTTGCTAAGTAATGCCTTAGATGACTACTAAGCATGCTGATCTTTACAACCATCTGGAGAATTTCCAGGGGAAAGAAGTGATTCCCTGCTTCCAGGCAGAGCAAATGATGAAAAAGAGCAGAGTTCTCTGAAAACAGGGTGGAGAATCTTGGACTGGATCTTGCTTCCACTCCTCGCTGCTCTCGTGACCCTAGTAGGCATGTCATTCAAACCCTAAGGACCTGTTTCTTCATATGTGAAATGAGTATGATGGCTAAGGGCCATGCCATAATGAAATAAAAAGGGCAACTGAAATGACTGAAGAGAAGTGACATCATCTTCTGGAGAATGGAAGGGCTACCAAGCCAAAGAACATGCAAACGGGCAATTGGCGCTCTCTAATTTTTA
This sequence comes from Petaurus breviceps papuanus, assembly GCF_028583685.1. Classification (NCBI taxonomy): domain Eukaryota; kingdom Metazoa; phylum Chordata; class Mammalia; order Diprotodontia; family Petauridae; genus Petaurus; species Petaurus breviceps. Next base: position 5,911,150 of record NW_027185872.1, on the reverse strand, counting down.
TGATGACAATAGAAAACTATTAGTATTATTATTATTATTTACCATTCCAATGTGAAGCTAATATTCCCATACTTGGAAAATGCTGTGAGATTGTCTGGTCCTCGAGAGCAGGAACATTAGGCACTTAATAAAGGCAGGTATTCCAGGAGATCTCTGCCCAGGGGCTCCATGGAAAGTGTCAGATAAACAAACCTTGAAATTTCCCTACTTTCAGAGAATTCTGTTTTACAGCGAGGCTGATTTTTTCCATCAAAGAGTCATTGCGGTGCAAGGCAATATCCTGATGCATTCTCTATATCTTAAATAGGTTAACTCGTTTCACTCCTATGTCTCATCAATTCAATAAACTCTGATGGTTCCTTATTATCTTCAGAATCAAGCATTTGTTTGTCTGAGGACACCCCTCCTAACCTGGTTGCTTCATGCCTTTCCTACTTCTCCTGCCTCACTCCTCTCCCCATCACTCCCAGAGACACTGGCCTCTTGGCTGTTCCTCTGATAAGGCACTCCCTCTCCTGACTGTGTGCATTCTCATCGACTGTCCCCTGTGTCTAGAATGATCTCTCTCCTCCTGTGATTTAACAAAGAGGAGAGTAAATTGGACAACTCTTCTGTTTCTCATGTCTGACTCAGCTATGAAATAAGGCTTTTACTAATCTTTTATGGTACAGTATTTCAATTGACGTCAAACTATTTATAATTCAGGTTCCTTTTGAATTATCAAATAAGCAAAAGACAAAACTTGTATCTTTGATTCCCCCTTCATTTCCTCCCCCTCCCAATTCTTTGTGGCACCATCTGGCCTAGAAGATTTGTAATCACTGTTGTCTGGAAAAGATTCCTAACCTTTCCCAGATGATGAAATCCCAATCCACAAAGTGTTCCAAACTCCACTGCTCCCAACAGTCCACCTGCGATTTTTCTCTGCCATCTCATGAATAAATCATTGTATTCATTACATCCACTGGGTCACACTTCTATGTAATGTCCCATCCATGTGAACACATAGGCACATGAGTGTACATGGAATACCATATTCAAAAGTCAGACACAAAGGATTCTGCGAAGATTGGAAGGGCTCCATAATTCATTAGGTGGGGAATAGGAACAAGTATTTTGACCCTTTTAGATGAATGCCCATAAATTAATCATTATTACCATTGGTCATTTACAGATAAAAATGTTTCAAAAGAGTGAACTCTTTCATTGTTACCAACAGCTCAGTATGGTGTCTGGCTGGAGCAGAACAGGGTGAAAATCTTACTTCTAGCATCCAGAACTCACCAGGGTGAGTGTGCCCTCCACTGGCATTAGTTGAGTAAATGGCCTTCTTGAGGGGCTGTGGTCACAGAATTCATCACTTAGTGATAACTGGCATTGGCACAGTGATCTGGGCTTTAAAATGATTTGGATGCTTCCTCATTTGTAATGTGGGGTAGGTAAAATTATACTTAATTTATGGATGAGGAAACAGGCGCAGAGGGGTTAGGTGTTGTATCCAAGGGCTTGCCGATTTTATATGTGTGTGAAGATTTCAATTCAGCTTTCTTGCTTCAAAGCTGAGGATTTGTTCCATTCCATTGCAGCTGGCCATCCTTCTGGAGATGGGCCTTTCTGACTGTATCTGAGAAGGTCCTTGAATGACAGAGAAGGAGAATAACGGGTCTTTACATCATATTTTGGAGTATGAGGTAAGTGCTGCAAATATCATTGTTTCCATTTCATCAACAAGAACCCCAAAACCAGGGGATTTAAGTGACCTGGCCAGAGTAGCAGAGCTATTACATGGCAAAGTCAGATGTGAACCTAAGCCTTCTTGACTTCATGTCTCACTCTTTCCATTACAGCACAGTGCCAGTTCATCTGTGGATCTGTATTCAAAGGCTGCCCAGCTTGGGCAGACCCATCAGAACTTGAACCAACCTAGCCTTGGAGGGCCCCAGATCACTGCCACATCAGAAGGAGACATTTGGGTAGATATGAACAGAAACTCCCATGACTTAGCATGCCCTCAGTCAGCAAAGTATGGCTGTAGCCATTGTCCAACTTCCACAAAAGAGTCTGTATAAACATAACTCTTGCCATTTTGAGTAAGATCAGCTGAGATGGTGGCAGCTACTTTAAAAACCACTACTAGTTCTGAAATCATCTAGATGCTTACAGAGAATGTTCAACACCACTACTCTCGGAGTTCAGTGGGTCAAGTGTTAGACTGGGGCAGTGTGGGCCATCACAACTTCTTTCAAGGATTTGAAGGTTGTCACATGGACAATGGATGAGGGATGAGACTTGTTCTACTTGACCCTAGAGGTCAGAATAAGAACTAGAAGGGAGAAGCAAACTTAAGTTTGAAGGAAGAGTGCCTTTACAACTGGAGCTGTCCAAACATTGGAATGGTCTGCCTCGGTAGGCAGAAGTCAGTGCCTTGGTGGAGGCAGCCAAGCCATGGTACGGCGTGCTTTGGAGTATGTTGTACTGAGGATTCTTGTACAGCTACTGGTTGGACCCAATGGCCTCTGGGGCCATTGTTATGTAAATATACAACTTACATATTATGTAAATAATTTCTATGACTCATTAACAAATTCTTCTCTCACTCTCCTGCTCACCCTCTTCCATCACACTCACCCTTCCACTTTACCCTCACCCTTTTCTATCAGTCTCAGCCTTCTCCTTCACCCTCGCCACCTCCCTCAACCTTCTTCTTCATTACAGATATCTCTACCTCCACCTTTTCCTCTCCCCTTCCACACCACTCTCACCATCTTCCACCATCACTATTTGTTCCATCACTCTCACCATCTGCCATCACCATCTTGTACACAAGATCTAGGACAGTGCCTTATTTATCCTTCCCTGAACCTGATCCTTCATTATTTCCCCCCACCATTCAGTACTTACAGTATCACATGGCATAGCCAAGCAGGCCTTGGATTTCTTTCCCTCAGCTGTCAGTGAACTAAGCAGGCTATCCTCCAGACATACTGGTGTTTTTGGCCTCCCTACAAGATGACTGCAATGGGCTTTGAAGATCACTGGAAACTGGCAGTTGATGGAGAATCCAAGGGCCTACCCACTTGCAGGCCTGTTAATGGGCTCAGGGTTTCAATCCTCTCTTGGACAGGGAGCTAAATTCTGCTCTTAACTAGGTGTGCGGAGGCTTCAGTTTATAAAGTAGCAATGAGTCATCAGTGTTTGGCACAGTCAGAGACTGCCCTTGGTTAATCCTGCTGTTCTCAGCCCTGGAGCTTAGATCTGTCTCCTCTTCAGTAGGCACTTTGAGCCCCTCGGTATATACTGAGCCTGCAGAAGTGAGGCTCTGTGCTTACTCTTCCCAGGGCTTCTTTATATTTTGTGAACGCTCTGCACAAGCCAAGAATGTTCATAAAGTATTGAGGGGGACCCCTCTCTCTCCCCTCCCCCAAATTCCCCATGGCTCTCAGTGGCTGCCATTTTCCTTTTTCTTACACCTCCATTGATTGAATGGTATTAAGCACAGAAATTCCAGGGTGGGAAGGCCCCCAGTCACCATTGAGTCCAAGTTCTTTTTGTTTAGTCATTTGTTCAGTCTTTTCTGACTCTTTGTGACCCCTTTTTGGGGTTTCCTTGGCAAAGATACTGCAGTGCCTTTCCATTTCCTTCTCCAAATCATTTTATATTAAGTGTCTGAGGCCAGATTTGAATGCATGAAGTTGAGTGCTCCTGACTCCAGGCTCTGTACTTTATTCATGGCACCTCCTAGCTGACCCCATTTAGTCCAAACCACAGGGAAAAAGAATTTCAATTACAATGTACTAAGCAAGTGGTTCTCTAGCCTCTGTTTGAAGCCTTCTGGTGAAAGGAACCAGTCCTTCAACAATCGAGCCCCATTAGAAGTGTGTCCTCCTGGAGGGAAAGGATTGTTTGCTTGGCTTGTATTTAGATCCCCAACACTTAGCATAATGTTTGGCACATGGTAAGTATTTAATGTTCTATCACCTCTGTGTGTCTGTCTCTCTGTCTCTGTCTGTCTCTCTGTCTCCATCTCTCTTTCTGCATCTACCCAGGCAGATGTTAGCTGGTACCTAAGACTAAAAACTTTTGTTATTGAAAGAATTGCTTATCTCAGTTTGGGTGAATTCAGTCATTCAGTAAAGAAAAGGCAATTAATTCTCTGAGTATATCAACAGGGGTATCTAGGTGGTGCAGTGGATGGGGTACCAGGGTAGAGTCAGGAAGCATCATCTTCCTGAGTTCAAACCAGGCCTCAGACACTTAGTAGTTGTATCATGCTTGGCAAATACTCAACCCTGTTTTCCTCAGTTTCCTCATCTATAAAATGATCTGTAGAAGAAAGTGGCAAACCACTCCAATATCTTTACCAATAAAACCCCAAATGGGTTTTTATAATAAAAAAAATATAAAGTAAGACTTATTAGAAAATGTGTAAAGGAAATAATCTAAAGCCATCACTTCAAAGGTCACTCAAAAACACCCTTGTTCTCCTTGATTTTGCTTTGGTCTCACTAACAGTTGAACCCCAAGGATTCCCCTTTTCTGTTCCAAAATATAATAAATTATATAAATAAAATAATAAAACAAAGAGTTGGATGTGACTAAAAAATGACTGAACTGAGTCTTTTTTTATCTAGCAGTGATTTCTTGTGAATTTATATAAAAAATGCACTTAGAAACTCTAAATCATCTATTAAATGCATCAGAGAAGTGGAGCATTTAAAAATTGAAAAGGGAAAAATCCTTTTGTGACTCAGGCAGTAATTCCTTGATTTATTTTTTTTTTAATGGTAGCTTCTCATGGAATAAAAATATTATTTATAAGAAACATAATAATAAGTAATAAATGTTTGTTGACTTTAGAGGAAATGGGCCACAATTCATATTTTATGAAATAGAAATTTACCAAGTCTTTCAGATATATTAAATAAAATAAGACCCAACTTCTTGCATTCATCAATTGGAAAAGCTATAAATCACCAGTATGAAGCTATCTTGGATAGCATAAAATTACTTCTTTTGGGAATTCAAGGATGTTGGAATGGTTGTCAATTAGTGGTGGCAGCACCATTCCCAGTGAAATCTCTTTAACTGTCCTCTAGTGGGTTTCCTCAAGGTTTGCTCAAATTCAGCTGTAGCCTCCTCCCTTGACCCAAGCAAATATACACGACACCCTGCCCCCATCAGTTTTCCCTAAATATTCAAACAATTAAAAAGTCTGCCATTTCTGTAAATTGGAGATTTTTTCCTGCTTACTTGCTGTTTCCATCTGCTTTCTCAATTTTTAAAAGTAGGAAAAGAGAAGATTAAAGAAGAAAGATGGCAAGACATTCAAAACATCTAGAGACAGAACAGATAAACTATTTGTTCATGTCAGGTAGAATATACCATTTTTCTTAGTGACCATAGGAAAAATGTGTAACTGAATGTCTGCCTTGGAGATTTAACTTTTGACATTTAATTCTAGCCTTCAAAGAAATAAAATGAATGGTCTATCCTAATTACTATTGGTGTCTATATTTTCTCTTAAATTACCAACTGCCCAAAGTGGCAACAGGGAGTTCATGCAGCCTTTCTGTAAGAGGCTCCCTGCTGACCCACAGGGCCTGGATCCATTAATCACCAATTCCCTTTACAAGCATGCAGGGTCACAAGGCAAAACTCATAAACAATTTTCTTCACAACTTAATAGACACAGCTAAAATTCACATCTAAAAAGGCACAGAAGCACCTCGTGAATTACAGTCCTGAACATTCAAGGACTGGATGGCAAGTTCTTCTTTTGTAGCCCCTCTGGAAACATCTTTGTGGTGACTCCAAGAGCAAGGAAGAGATGACACAAAACCCCAGGTCTGGATTTCCACCGCTAGGACTCTATGGTTGGGGAGTTTTTCATAATACACAGTTTGGGCAAGACACATGCTTGCACAGATGACATTTATCAAGAACACTGTTCTTAAATAGATATCTGCCAGTGCTAAGTCCAGGGGACTCAGTGATTGTGGGTGAAAGGTGTGTCCATGCTAATAATCTGGTTCCAGGAGAGTAAATGTTTTAAATTCTCAAGAATACTTAGGGGTTTGTATCGGTATTTGTCATGTGGTGTTTATTTCTGTTGGTTTACAAGATATAACAAGGTTCCTATTTATATTTCAGGTAATGCAATCATGTTTCCCTAAGTATTCAGTTGGTGCTAAATTTTTACAACTTGCTATATGTAGCATAGTTTCTTCTATTTCCCGATTTGGTAAAATTCCAAAAGCTGAATTGGTTAACGAATCCAGGCTCCTTAAATATGATCTTCCTGTCATTTTTTGTAGCAATGATCTCATCATATATCCTCCTTTGAGGCTGTCAACAAATCAGATGCCCAGACTATTTATTCCATGCTTCTTGTCAGGATATTGTTGATTGAGTTCATATGAATGTCACCAAAGGAGGGTCTTTTGATTCCATTTTTTACTGAATCATTTTATAAGCTTCATTCAGAGAGAAGTCAGCTGCTCTGTGACCAGTGGGATGGACTGATTTTCAGTTGTTATCACTCCATGGATTTAATTCCAAAAGTACATTTCTAAGTTTTTAACCTGCTTTTAAAGTGACTTGAGAATAACTACATTTAGTTATTGCTGCTATTGTTGTGATGGCAATGGAGAGACAGTGTGACATGGTGGATAGAGAGCTGTGCATAGAACCAAGAAGATTGGGATCCATGTCCTGTCTCTCATACACTGTGTGACCCTAAGCAAGTCACCTAACTTCTCAGCACTCTAGGCCTCAAAGAGAAATTGCCAACCTTTATTAGCATCAAGCAGCTCTCTCCATCCATGAAATCCCAGAGCCATTCAGTCTATATTGCTACTTCTACTACTGCTACTGCTGTAGTAAACAGGGACCAAAGACCACAGTCACAGGGTATAGCTTTCAAAAGAATTGTTTTCTAAATGAAGAGCCTGCACTCCAGTCCTTATCTGCTCATGCTCATGTTTTATTAAATAATGAAAATGCTAATGGACAATTAATCCCTTATCGTTTCTACACATGTATCAGCTAGGATCAGAACCATGTTAATGTAATGTGGAAAGATATGATGCTGCAAGGGACTAGCTCAGAATACAGCAAGCACTGATGAAGCAGCTGAGCATTTTCAGGACAGACATCACCAAGTTTTATGTGAGAAATCTAAATAAAATCATAAATCTATTATAATAATTAATATTCAGAGAAGTAATCCAATTTTTTTAAGGTTATATGAATGTTGGAGGTGAGCAGGAAATGCACAAAAATAAACCCAGGAAATTCTGCTGTCTTTCCACCCTAGACAAATTGGTGCCCTAGGGCTTTAGACTTTGAAAAAGAAAGCTAACCTTGAGATGATAAGTAGGGGAAAAAACATTCATGGAAGTTTCTGTGTTGATTAACTTTGTTTTCTTCTTATCTGACTGAATTTAAAAGGAAAGAGACTAAAACTCTTAATGCTAAGTACAACTGGTAACTGAGGGAAAACAGTGAAAGCTGAAGAGATGGTACATGTAGATTATTCACTAGGAATCTTTGTTTCAAGAGAATGAGGAAAATTAGTCAGAAACAAACATCTCTCAAGAGAGAATCAAGGCATATTAAAGAGATGCCTAATCATGCTCAAACACGGGATTGAAACTTAAGCCTCGTGGAATACCTTCTCCTGACCTGGTCCAGAATTTGATGAAGTATTCAGAGCAAGCACAAAATCTGCACCAAAACGTTCTGTTCATAGGGAGAGGCAGACTGAAAGTTAATAATTGAAGTCAATGGTATCATTCCCTTTCATGTTTGAAGTTGGCACCGCTGGGAAATCCTATGTTCATAAATAACCAATGATTGCTTACAGGGCCCTGATAAATTACAGAGAGAAAGGGGCAAGAAGGAAGAAATGTCCTGAACAGAATTTACCATGGACAGTCAACTTTCCATAATATATTTTACCAATGATATGTTCAGAATTAGAAAGGTGTTTACTGTGAAAGTTGTTAAGTGCTGCCTTGGATGATGAATGATGAGGGGGAAAATAGGAATTTTGAGGGTATTTAAATATTTTATGACAAATTATATTGAAGCAAAACAAGTCTTTGACAAAAAGGCCTTACAAATGCATTTAATTTAAAAATCCCAAAGAGAATAGTCACAGAAGGGCTGTTGTGTTATGATCAGAAGTATATATTTTAAAATATGAACTTTTCCTTTTGTAATGGAGGAACAAAAGATGATGCCCTAGGTAGATATCCTAGGAAATATCCCTCTACCTACTATTACTTTACATAGTAGTGGCTATGCTGGCTTTAGCAAAACTATTTCACAGGCAGGCCGGGAGGCCACGGTTCACAGAGGCAGACCGGGAGGAGGCCTGATCAATGTGGCAGCAAGTTGTCCCACCAGCCACAAGGGCCACTGCCAGGCCTATCACCACAGGGCTGGGGCTGGATGGAACAGGGTAAGAGTCCAATTCAGGGCCCTGGCAGGGGCAGCAGCTACTCTTGGCACTACCAACCCACAGCCTAGAAATTTAAAAAGCCCTTGGCTGGACCCCCAGGGACCAGGATGGCAAAGACAAAGACTCTGTAGTCTTACTATTGGCAGAGGGAGGAACCAAATTCAGAGGGAGACAATGTTGTCTCCACAGCCACAGCTGAAGCATCAATGGGCAACTGCTCTCAAGCACAGAAAGTTTTCCTAGATGAGCTCAAAAGGAATTTTGAAAACCAAATGAGAGAGATAGAAGACAAAATGAATAATTCTTTTAAAATCAAAATTGCAAAATTAAAAAAAATTACAATGAAGAAAGCAGCTCCTTAAAAAGAAAAGTGTGTGATATGGAAAAGGAGCTCCAAAAACTAACTGAGGAAAATAATTCACTAAAAACTAGAATCAACCAAAATGAAGCACATAACTCTATGAGGAACCAAGAATTAGTCAAACAAAACATCAAGAATGAAAAAATTAGAAAAAGAGGTAAAATATCTCAATGGAAAAATAACTGACCTGGAAAACAGATCCAGGGGAGTGATGATGAAAAAATGACCCTAGACAACATTCTCCAAGAGCTCATTAAGAAAAACTGCCCTGAGATACTAGAACCTGAGGGTAAAATAGAGATCGGGAGGATACACCGGACACCTGCTGAAAGAGATCCCAAACTGAGATGTTCTCGAAATGTTGTGGCCAAACTCCAGAACTACCAGATGAAAGAGAAAATACTTCAAGCAGCCAGAAAGAAACAATTCAAATATCAAGGGTCCACAGTAAGGATCGCACAGGATTTGGCAGCATCTACACTGAAAGACTGGAGGTAGTGGAATACAATTTTTTTCAAGGCAAAAGAGCTTGGGTTACAACTAAGGATCACCTACCCAGGGAAACTGAACATATTCTTCCAGGCAAGGAGATGGTCATCCAACAATATAACAGATTTCCAGACTTTCCTGATGAAAAAGCCAGAGCTCAATGGAAAATTCAACCTCCAGTTATGAGACACAAGAGAGACAAAAAAGGTAAACAAGGAAAACATGCACACACACACACACACACACACACACACACACTCTGTTATTTAATAACAGCAAACTGTTTGTAGACAAGTAGATAGTATGATTATAAATTATACAAAATGATAATAAAAAAACCTTATTAAGGGCTATAAAGGGACTGCAATGGAAGAAGAGGAATAAATGAAGTGGAAAAGAGTAAGTTATGCCTCACAAAGAGGCATAAAAACAATACAACAGAGGGAAAGAAGGGAGGGAGATGAGTATTATATGAACCTTTCCCTCATTGGTTCTGGTGCAAGGAGAGAATAACACAACCAGTTAAGCATAGGACTCTGGAGAAGAGACACAAAAGATATCATAATAGAGGAAAAGAGGGGAGGGAGAGGAGTTTTGCATGATATTTGTTCCTCTCTTGGTGCGAAGAAGAAATAACATACTACATTAAGTATAAAAATATCCTACAGGCCATAGGAGGGGGAAAGGGCTACAAAAGGTGGGGGGTAGTTAGAAAGGAGAGAAGTAGTAAGGGGGAAAGGGAGGGAAAGGGAGGGGGGCTCATAAGAAGGGAATGCTGAGGGAGGTGGTGGTCAAAAGGAAAACTATTAAGGAGGGGAAGGGAGAAGGGGAGAAAAAAATGTAAGCATAAACAGGGGAGGGAATAGGATGGAAGGAAAGAAACAGATAGTAATCATAACTGTGAATGTGAATGGAATGAACTCTCCCATAAAACGGAAGTGGATAGCAGAATGGATTAAAAACCATAATCCTATAATAGGCTGTTTACAAGAAACACATCTGAAACAGAGGGATACACAAAGGGTAAAGGTAAAAGTCTGGAGTAAAATATATCATGCCTCAGCTAAGGTAAAAAAAAAAAAGCAGGGGTAGCAATCCTTATCTCAGATAAAG
>NW_027185872.1:5848739-5900623 GCF_028583685.1 Petaurus breviceps papuanus | reverse complement strand
AAAAAAAAAAAAAAAGCAGGGGTAGCAATCCTTATCTCAGATAAAGAAAAAGCAAAAATTGATCTAATTAAAAGAAATAATGAAGGAAACTATATCCTGCTAAAAGGTACCATCGAGAGTGAAGCAATATCATTACTTAACATATATGCACCAAGTGGTATAGCATCCAAATTCCTAGAGGAGAAGGTAAGGGAATTAGAGGAAGAAATGGATAGCTAAACTATATTAGTGGGGGACCTTAATCTCCCCCTCTCTGAACTTGATAAATCCAACCTCAAAATAAACAAGAAAGAAGTTAAGGAGGTGAATAGAATTTTAGAGAGGGTAGGTATGATAGATCTCTGGAGAAAACTGAATGGGGATAAAAAGGAATATACCTTCTCAGTGGTACATGGCACATACACAAAAATAGACCATGTACTAGGACATAAAAACTTCACAATTCAGTGCAGAAAGGCAGATAAATTAAATGCATCATTCTCAGATCATGGTGCAATAAAAATCATATGCAATAAAAGGCCATGGAAAGACAGACTAAAAACTAATTGGAAAATACACAATTTAATCCTAAAGAATGAGTGGGTCAAACAAGAAATCATAGAAACAATCAGTAACTTCATTCAAGAGAATGACAATAATGAGGCAACATACCAAAATTTGTGGGATGCAGCAAAGGCAGCTCTTACAGGGAGTTTTATATCCCTGAGTGCCTACATGAATAAATTAGAGAAAAGGGATGTCAATGAATTGGGCAGGCAATTGAAAAAGCTAGAAAAAGAACAAATTGAAAATGTGCAATTAAATACTAAAGTAGAAATAATGAAAACCAAAGAAGAGATTAATAAAATTGAAATTAACAAAACTATTGAATTAATAAATAAAACTAAGAGTTGGTTTTATGTAAAAACCAATAACATTGATAGACCCTTAGTGAATATGATAAAAAAAGAAAGAAGAAAACCAAATTATGAGTATCAAAAATTAAAAGGGTGAATCTATCTCCAATGAAGAGGAAATTCAAACATTAATTAGAAATTATTTTTCCCAATTGTATGCACATAAATTTGACAATCTTAGTGAAATGGATGAATATTTACAAAAAATATATGTTGGCCAGATTAACTGAAGAGGAAGTGAATTACTTAAATAACCCCATCTCAGAAAAAGAAATAAAACAAGATGTCAGTGAACTCCCTAGGAAAAAATCTCCAGGGCCAGATGGATTTACTAGTGAATTCTATCAAACATTTGAAGAACAATTGATTCCAATACTCTACAAACTATTTGAAAAAATTAGTGAAGAAGGAGTCCTACCAAATTCTTTTTATGACACACATATGGTACTGATATGTAAATCAGGAAGAGATAAAACAGAGAAAGAAAATTATAGACCAATTTCCCTAATGAATATAGAGGCAAACATTTTAAATAAAATGTTATCAAAAAGACTACAGCAACTTATCACAAGAATAATACCCTTCAATCAGATAGGATTTATTCCAGGAATGCAAGGATGGTTTAATATTAGGAAAACCATCAGTATAATTGATAATATCAACAATAAAACTAGCAAAAACCACACGACTATCTCAATAGATGCAGAAAAGGCTTTTCACAAAATACAACATTTATTCCTATTAAAAACACTAGAAAGTAGGCATAAATGGAGCCTTCCTTAAAATAATTGGTAGCATCTATTTAAAACCATCAGCAAGTTTTATATGTAATGGGGATAAGCTAGAAGCATTTCCAATAAGATCAGGGGTGAAACAAGGATGTCCACTATCACCCCTCTTATTCAATCTGGTACTAGAAATGTTAGCAGTAGCAATTAGAGAAGAAAAAGAAATCAAAGGAATCAAATTAGGCAAAGAAGAGACCAAGCTATCACTCTTTGCAGATGATATGATGATATACTTAGAGAATCCTAGAGACTCAAGTGAAAAACTGCTTGAGACAATAAATAAATTTGGCAAAGTTGCAGGATATAAAAGAAACCCACATAAATCCTCGGCATGCCTGTATATATCTTTTTTTTTCCAAATGCTTTATTAACTTCTGATTTACATCATTCATTTCCACCAGATTTGGAATTACAAATTTTCTCCCTGTTTTTCCATACCCCCCCACCCCAAAATAGCAGTTCCACAGGAGATCCCCTCCTCCAATATGCTCTCTCCCATATTTTATCCCATACCCCTTTCGACTTTTCCAGTGGATCTCTTATGTCCCAGTGCCTGTATACTTATTTCCCAATTACATGTAAAATAGTATTAATAATAGTATATATATATATATATTTGAATATTTGATTTTAAAACTTTGAATTCTAGATTCATTCCCTTCCTCCCTTGTCACCCACTCTTACTGGGAAGATAATCAGTTCAGTATAGGTTGTCCATGTGTGGCTAATGCAAAACAATAACATAGTAGATATATTGTAAAAGACTGACTATATTTCCCTCCCTCCTATCCCACTTCCCACTTATTCTATTCTCTACTTTGATCCCATCCCTTTTCAAAAGTGGGTGCTTCCAACTTCCCTTCCATCCAGGCTTCCCTCCCTTCCATCATCCCCCCTCTCATCCCCTTCCCCTTCTACTCTCCTGAAGGGTGAGATATCCTATTTAATGTGTATTTCATTCCTTCCTCAAGCCAAATTCAATGGGAATAAGGTTGACCCGCTCCCTTTTGCCTTCCTATTCTTCCCCTCCATTGTAACCATTTTCCCTTGCCTCTTCTATATGAGATAGTTTACCCCATTCTGTCTCTCCCCATCTCCTCTCATTATATTCCTCTCTCATATCTTAATTTCACCTTTTAAGTATCATCCCTTCCTGTTAAATTGGTCCTGTGCCCTCTATCTATGTATACCTGTAAATATATAGACACACATTCACATAAACCTTATGTGATAGTAATGGCAATTAAAGATTCCCCTGTATTGGCTTGGTTTTCAAATTGATTGTGTTAAAACCCAGAGTTTGTTAATCCCACCTGTGGGATGGGCTTGTTGATGTGAAAAGAAAGTCCTGAACTGGGAGGAGCTGGTGAGGTAGATTTGGAGAGACACTAGAGAGAGGCGGAAGATCTTTTTGGAAGCACCACCTCGTGGAGAGAGAGAGACTAAGAGAATTGCTGGTGGCTGCTTTGAACTGCCCTGGACTTTTGAGACCTGCCCCCTGAGCTGCCAAGGACTGAGGAGACATGGCTGTTTTGCTGGTACTTTGTCTTTCTGTTTTGATGTTATTTTGCCAGATTTGTCCACTGGTGAAAGACTGTCCTTTTGTTGAAGAAGTCCTGGAACCTGGCTGTTGGCTAAGAAGCCCTGAGACTGTCCTGCAGACAGAGAGTGAATACTGTCCACTGGTGAGGGACAGTACTGTTGTTGCAGGGGTCTGGAGACTGTCCTGCAGACAGAGTGAATACTGTCCACTGGTGAGGGACAGTGCTGTTGTTGCAGGGGTCTGGGATCCTTTCTGTTGGTTCAGAAGCCCTGAAGAAGGATTTTCTTGTTGTATGTTTACAGAAATCCTGGGAGAGGGCTTTGCTAATGTGTTCAGGGGTTCTAGGACTGTTCTACAGACAGAGGATGAATTCATGAAGGGACTGGCAATGTATCTTATGGCCTTGCTAAGCCTTGTCTCCCCAGGAACTAAGATTGCTGAGAACTTGCCTAGTGTCAAGATGAAGAAAAGACCTCCATTTGGGTATTAAGTGCTGTGTTTAAACTTGATGTAACTCTGGGGTAGATTCAATTGTGATCCAGGGGTGGGGAACTTTTGACCTTATGTTTGGAAACTAATCTCCATTTGAGAAGAGGGGCTTTGTGGTGGACTTAATTAAGGTATAGCCTAGGGGTGGAGAAGTATTTAGAACAGAGACTTTGTAATTGATTGAATGATTGGAAGGTCCTGGGGTGGGGTAGTACTTGGAGATTATTTAATCATGCTTAGTAAATGCTGTATTTTGAATTATGTCATGTTTTGATCTTCTCTGTTCTGGGTTTGTTACTGAATAAAATAGAGAGCACCTATGCTGGTATTTTGAACCTGGGAAGTTGCCTTTGCTTGGTATTACATTACACCTTATTAGACAGAAAATAAGAAAAAGGTACTTTGCCATTACCACCCAAAATCAAAGCATCTCTCTACAATCCCTTGTTCCCTTCACTTGTCAACTGAATGTCACTGCAATGTACAACCTTGGCTATGAGAGAATTCTCCAGGGGTTCTCCCATTAGACATCTGAATATTCATTTACACAACAGACACTGTCCCCCAAGTGTGCTTGACTGAGCATGGAAAAGGTCTGCTGTCTTCCTTTCATTCACGATTTGGGAGTTTTAGAAATTGGTTTAAAACAGAATTTCTTTCTTACCCAGCTGGTAAGTAGTATGTAAAAACTGGGCATGGAGAAAGTCAATGACTGGGAGGGGAAGAAGGAGAATGGCAGGACTGCAGGGAGACTCACAGCTTATAGGACATGAGAGAAGCAGGGATACAGCTGACTCTCACATTGGCCCAAGCATCCAATAACAGCAGATGCTCTGCCTTGGCAAGTGACCTGGAATGGTACAGTCATGAGACAAGAACTGGAACAGTCCTAGAGCCTAGAGGCTGGGCTAGGAGGGGATTGTGTTCTGGGCCAGGCACAGTGAGGGCTGGTTTAGGAAAGAAGAGATGCATTGCAATGTTTCCAATATTTCCAGAGAGAAAGGACAATAGCCTACATTATTGCTGCCAGTCTCTTGAGATCAGGGGTGTCACCTGGAAAGAATTTAACTGGTCTGTCTGGTATTTTATCCTACAGGCTCACCGTGAAGAAAGAAGGATGAAAGCATTATTTGTGCTGCCACCTCAACAGTGAGTCAGGGTGCATCCAAATTGGGAGAAGGGAGAGATGGCAATGCAAACTGAGGTCTTAGTTTAAAAATAACCAACAAATGAATGGATGAATAAGAGAATGAGTGGACAACTAACTAAATAAGAAGCTTTGGTTTTGGTTAATACTCCATGATACCTAGGTTCATAGTGTCATAGTTTTAGAGCAAGGAGGGACCTCAGAAATCCCTTAGTCCTTTCCGTATTTTGTAGGCAACAAAAATGAAATTGAGCAAGGGGAAGGGACTTCTCCAAAGTCACACAAGGAGCAGCCCTCTGAGGTCCTCCAGATCCAACCTTCTGTTTCTGTCAGCTAGTGGCCTTTTCCCAGCTAGAGTCATGTCCAGACAAAAGTTTTAGCCTACGATGATCTTCCACGTCTTATGTTGTTGTCCTCACACAAGAATATGGATGCTGGGTTAGGAGATTTCAGACTCTGTCTCTCCTTTGTGGAGCTATGCCTTCTCTTGGCTTCATTTTCCTTTTCTATAAAATGAGATTTGGATTAGATTCCTTCAAAGCTAACTTCTAGCTCTAAATGTAAAGTTCTATGAAATAATGATAGAATTTCCATAGTACTTTAAGGTCAGTAAAATGTTTTCTATATATTTTTATCCAAACTGATCTTGAAAGCATTATGAAGTGGGTGCTATTTTCCCATTTTACAGATGAAGAAACTAAGACTCAGAGAGGGTTTCCAGTATTACACAGCTAGTACAATATGAGGCAGAATTCAAATTCAGGTCTTCCCAATTCCCAACTTGTGACATGTCTATAGATTAGAATAGCACGGAATCAGCAGGTTCTCCTTTTACAGATGAGGAAAGGGATGCAAAAGGAGGCGCAGCTGGTCATGACTCATGGTCGCAGGGTTGGCAGCAGAAAAGAAGAAAACTCAGGCCTCTTTGATTCAACTCCTTTCCAGCTAAATAATGCAACAGAAATGGAGGAGAGAGAGGAAAAGGGAGAAGGAGAGAAAGAGAGATGTGGAGATGGGGACAGAGACAGAGAGAGAGAGCTAGAGTAGGGAATGGGGCACACCAAGAACGTACCTGGCCAGAATTCTGGAGCAGAAATGGCTAGACTACATTCATATGGAAAGGCTTCACTTCTTCCATCAAGTATGCAAACACATACATAGAAGATGAGGGAGAGACAGAGGAAATGATGATTCAAAGTCACATTCAGAGGGAAGAGAGTACCCGAGCCTTTATGGGTCCAACAAAGTCTCTATTTTGTCCCCTGTGTGGCCATGAATCATGGAGCCATGACATCCTTCTGACTTCAGTACATGATGACCAAGAGGATTAAACACCTGCTGCCCTAGTAGGGGAGTTGCTGGCATTCTCTGATTCCTTATATAGTACATCAGGGATCTGTAATGCAGTGAGATTAGAGCTCCCTCTCCCAATGTAAATTGCCTAACTCATGACACTTAGTAGATAAGTCTTAGAAAAAAGGCCAGGGCCTTGGAAAGATGAAGTCACTTG
Organism: Petaurus breviceps papuanus; assembly: GCF_028583685.1. Taxonomy (NCBI): domain Eukaryota; kingdom Metazoa; phylum Chordata; class Mammalia; order Diprotodontia; family Petauridae; genus Petaurus; species Petaurus breviceps. The sequence continues at coordinate 5,894,250 of NW_027185872.1, read as the reverse complement.
CCCAAGGTCACACAGCTAGTGTCAGAGGTTGAATTTGACCCCTGACTTCCTGAATCCAAGTCAGGTTCTCTATCCATGCTACCACAAAACCTCTCTGGTGGCTATGAAAGAGTGCCCAGTCTGGTACTGGAGTTTGGTCAGTCCTCTTTTGCCCAAAAGGAATTATTGATAATTGATTATTTTAGCCAAAGATCTTCCCCTTTCCCCCAACACACCAAAAGAGCCTTCATCTTACACTGAATTAATGAAGTGCTGTCATGGGAGGTGCTTGTGTCTATGGAAATGAAGAGGCAACTTTAATCATATGGCCTTAGTTTTGAGAATCAATATTTTTGAAAGGGTGAAATTCATGAGGGTGGCTAAAATATGGGCGGCTCATTATCACCACTATCCATCTCAGAGACAAGGAATCAATTGACAAGTTGGCTATTGGTGAATTATATCGGGAACGAATTCTGTTGATGGTGGATGGCTAGCTGAGGCTTTTTCTGAGGACTGCAAGCTGGACTCATGCCCCAACTTGGTCTCCTGAGGATCAAACCCTCTGACAGCAACCCAAACTGAGGACTGGGAAGCTTTTCATACATCTGGGCCTGCCTGAATTTAAAAAGAAAGCACTTCCCCATGTTTAACATTGAGGGTATTTCACATTAATCCTAAGTCTTCTCATCAGACCTTCAGAATGAAAATGAGAAGCTTTTCTGCTATAATGAATTCACACATACAGTATCCATGTTTACTTTGCAAGGCTGTAGGCTCAAGTTGCCTGTGCCCAAAGAAAAGTAGAAAATCAATTTGCATTCGTAATCACTCTGATTTGTAGCTCATTTAAGTGCCTGCCCATGGTTTGTCACCTTCTTGGTGAACGTAACCTATACATCATAACTAGAACTCTAGACTGTGGAACCTAACCCCCTCAATTTACAGATGAGGAATTTGGAGCCCAGAGAGGGGCCATGAACACGTGCAGTCAAACCCACCATCCCCACCAGCCCCACCAGCCCCCCGCCACCCCACCAGCCCCACCTCTTATTCCCAACCATTCCCAACATGTCTGTCCACACAGACCCATCTTGGCCACCTCTTCTCTTACTTGGCTAGTTGGAGGTCACATAGCCAGGAAATAGTAGTGCTAAGAGGGGATCCCAGGTCCTCCATCTTCAGGGTTGGTGGTCTTTTCACAACACCACATTACCTCCCCAACATCTTTACTTCTGAGGCTTGGGCAAGGCATAGCATGGAAATGGTTCTGGAAATGCACTCTCCAGAAAAACAAGACATTTTACTTGGTATGGTGGCCCCACACTGACCAGAGACACTCCTGGAGAAGGAAACTTCCTGAGATAGTAGGGGAAAGAGACCCTGGAAGAAGATGGAGCTTGAGGCCTGTGAAGTACCTGCTGCTGGCTGGTGGTGGTGAAGAGGGTCTTTGCTTTGTGATCTGTCACTGGAATTCACAGCAGGAAGGACAGTATGGGAGGAGTCGTGTTTACTGAGCCTTATGGAAGTTGAATACCTAGATCATCTTCCGTACATTACAGGCACCACAGGATGACCACTGTCCATGTAACAGTTATGTAATATTTGGATTGTTATTTATCTTCTATGGCTGTTCCTTGACCAACGTCTTAACTAGACAAACTTGTTGTTCTCCAACGTGAATATTCAATTCTTGCCTTTATGGATTTGCCTTGGTTATCACTGATGCCTTCAATGATGTCCCTCCCTCTTTACTTCTGCCTTTAAATTCTTGGTGTGGCTTTCAAGATCCTCTGTAATCTGGTTCAAAACAGCTTTTCTGAAGCTATTTCCCACCATCCCTCAACAAGGACCCATCATTCAAAGTAGGCCACGGCATCATCTGTAGCCTCATGATGCAGTGGAAAGAAACTTGGTTTGGGAGTCAGAGAATGTGCACTGAGCCCCAGCTCTGCCCCTTGTTGCCTTGTGATCCCAGAAAAGTCACCCTCTGGGCCTGCATTGATCATTTCTAAAGGAGACGGTTGGACCAGATGACTTCTAATATTCTCTCCAGCTCAACTCTGATAACCACACAATTGTATGATTCCCGTTAACATTCCAGAGGCGGCAATGATTTCCAACTTCATTCAGTGGCCATTGAGCATGAAACCATGTACAGAGAAGGAGTTTAACCAAATGTTTATTAAGTTTAGGAGAAATGGTTTCTTCAAAACAAATTACCAGGGTATTGGTGTTCTCACCAATGTTGGTACTTTCTCCAATGGTGCAGAACGTAACCCATCTGTCCACCGTGTCTAACTCTCGTCTGAGTCTCCCCATCATTTCACCACAGGGAGCATAACTAACGTATCAAGCACTTTCTTCCTTGACATTGAGACTACCAGGGGAGCAAGGGGCTCTCCATGTGTGACTTGTTCATCATTTTCACTTGTGTATTTCTTGGATAACAGATGACATGCTTCACAATTCTGTGTCATCTCCTCTCATGTCCTCCATATACCTCCCCACTGCCTTTCAAGTGCTTTTTGGGTCCAAGGGTTTGCAGAATGTGGTATCCCCTGAATCCTCATTTCCACCTCCTGACTTCTCTCAAGGCTCAGGTAAAATCCCACTTCTGCAAGAAGCCTTTCTCAGTCCTCCTTAATCTTAGGGTCTTCCCTCTGAGACCACCCACAACTTAACCTGTAGGTATTCCTTCTGGCCATAGTTGTTTGAATTGTGGTTATCTCCCCTTTGGCCCGTGAGTTCTTTGGGAGTGGGAGCTAGTTTTTTGGTCTTTCTTTCTATCTTGAGTGATTTTAACATTCCCTGGTGCTTAATAAATGCTGCTCGACTGACCAACTCTCAGTCTAAGAATTTCAGTAGCAGAATAATGGTAACAAAAAGGTGAGTCTTGATTTGTCTAAATTACATACGTGTTTGATGGCAAGAATAATTGAAGTATATTTCAGTTTTAAGCATTGCAAATGTCCTTTCTCATGCCACAGAGTTCAGAATTTTTTAAATGTATGAATGAGACATGGAACTTTTTATGTGCATGCAAGCTGAGCAGCAACAAACATATTTTCCTTGACTTTTTATTTATTATTAATAAAATCCCTCCACTGGATGTACATGATCCATGCAGTGATATCAGCTGTTCAATAAACAATCCATAGGGCAGAGGAAAGATGAAATTCATGAAACAAATGTTAATCTGCTAAGAATGAGCTCCTGATGGCGGTGAATGCTATAAATTAGAGAGTGCCCCCCACCTCTCTATTGTCATCTGGCCACATATTGAAGAGCCAGCGTCTCTATGCAGATACACAGGAGAATGAATTCTCCCTAGACTGAACTCAGGCCCCTTGGTGGTAATCTTTGCTGCTTAATGCAACCATCATTCAGGGCATGATGGCATCCCCTATGGCTTTAAAGTGCCTGCTTATGCGAAGAGCTTGTCTTTACTAAAAGCCAGTAGTTAAGGACACCTGCTAAATTAAAGAAACCAATTACATAACCCCCACATTTATTTTATATAGATCAAATGCTTTCTTTCCCCTGCCCCTACCAAGGAAATCTGCAGAAGCTGCACAGAGGGAAGCCAACTGTTTGTGATGGATTGTCCAGATGTTTACAACTCATCCCACCTTCAGAAATGCTGTATGCCCTCTATAAATATCATGGCACTTCTCCAGAATGGAAAGACAGTACTTAATGCCAATTATGGCCCCTTGCTTAATAGGTCCCTCATATTGAAAGTGTATTTTATATCAAAACCCACCTGCTTCCACCAAGATCAATCCCAAAGGAAATGCATAATGTAGACATTAAGGCACCTTCTACTTTTACCCTGTTCCTTAGCCTCCTGATTTATGAGGGAGGGTATTGTAGACTTGATGGCAAATGCCCAACTTGCAACTTTAAAATCTATGTTATTTATAGTCATTAATAAGGGGGAAAGGCAACAGAGAAACAGTGTGGTTCTGGGACTCACCCAGCAGAGATGATAAACACCCCCTAACATTCTCGGGATGTTGGGTGACATTTCCTGGAGAAACTTGGGATGTTTCTTCCCATCTACAAGGGGCAATATGTATCTAGAGTTCTCATCTTGATCAAATAATATATCTACAGGGTCTGTATTTGGAGAACAAAAGCATTGTTGAACTTGTAGGCAAGAGAGACTTGAGCTCAGTTCCTGCTCTAATATTGACTAGCTGTGTGACCCTAGACAAGTGATTTACCTGAGACTCAGTTTACTAATCTGTAAAAAGAGAATGATAATAGGTGCACTTCCTTTATAACATTTTCTTAGATCTTGAAGCATTATGGGAACGCAAGTCATTGTCATTGTCATTATTATTATTTTTGGTAAGCCTCTCCACTAGATCTTGGTTTCTTCTTGATAAAACAAGATATAGAGGGGGTACATAAATACAATGGAAGATTAATGTGCCATAAGAAATAATGAATATGAAAAATTCTGAGAAGCACTGAAGGACTTACACAAACTGATGCAGAGTAAAGCAAACAGAACCAGGAAAACAACATACACCATGAATCACACAACAAAGGACTGTGAAGGTGAAAAGGACCTCGATGGCCATTTATTCCAACATAGACATAATAGGAACCCCCACTATAACACGCACCCAAGGTGGCGATTCAGCCTTTGCTTAAAGACTTCCAAACATGGGGAGTCCATCACCGCTCAAGGGAGCCCATTTCATTTTGTGAGTTCCAATTTTAGGAAGTTTTCCCCAACAATAAGCCTAATTTATCTCTTTGCCATGTCTCCCCATTTCTTCTAGTGCTTCTCTCAGGGGCCGAAGAGACCAATTTTATTCCCTCCTCTATGGCAGCCCTTTTCATATTTAAAGACATGTATAATATTTCCCTAGTTTTCTCTTCTTGGGGTTTAACATAAGTCTTCAGTTGCTCCTCATATGAGGACAAAACAATGTATAAAAAAGAATAATAAATGGGAATGGCTAAACAAGTTGTGATCCAATTGTGATGGAATACTACTTGCTATAAGAAATGATGAGCTGGTTGATTTTTAGAAATAATGGTCCTTTGATCTGAATTTCCTTGCAGGAAATAAAGAAGAGTGAAGTGAGCAGAGCCAAGGGAACATCACACATAGTACCAGCAACACTGTTCTAAGAACAAATTTAAACAATTAAGCCATTTTGCATATTACACTCAAATCAACTACAAAGGGCCTGTGAAGGATGGTGCCATCCATATCTAGAGAAAGAACTGATAAAGAGAAGTATGTGTAGCATGGGATTACACACACGTACACACAACACATGCACATATGCACATACATGTATGTCTATATACACATAAATATACACACATCTACATATTTGTATATATTGATAGACTTATTTATTGATTGATTGATAAATTTATGTGGAACAAAGTGGTCAGAAGCATGGGAACACTGCATAATATCCACGACAACAATGCAAAGGAACATAATATGCAAAGACGCTGTGTCTCACATCAATGTAATGGCCAATTTTAACTGCCAGAAGAATAAGGAGTAAACCAAATTTTCTCTCTCTAGGCCAAGGGTTCTGACACTTTCTTGTTTCATGGTCTCTTTTGGCAGTCTGGTGAAACCTATGGACCCCTTCTCAGAATAATGTTTTTAATGTGGATAAAATTAAACACTTAAGGACTAACAAGGAAACCAGTCAAATCCAAATATGGCTATGAAGATATTTTTTTTTTAAAGTTCACAGACCGCAGGTTAAGAATAAATGCCTACACTAGGGAGAGAAGAGGTAGACCACAGATGAGGAAGGAGACAGAGTCAATGTGTCTGTCTGGTTTCCTTGATTGACTTTTTGCTGTCATGAAGTGTGAGGGAGGCTTCAGTTGCAGGCATCGGAGGAGATGGTATTGAAAGATAATTTTATTTTCTAAAACAATTTCACAAACATGTAGATTTTAATGAACAGTCTTCAGGACTGATAAGTTGGCCATAGACAACAGAATCTTAGAATTCCACCAGCTGGGATTTTTAGAATCCAATGTAAAAGCCACTATCTTCATTTAGAATTTTTTAGCCTAGTCACTTTATCAGCTCTTTTCAGAATGTTCTAACAACAGAACAACAACAGCCCGGTGTGATTGATAAATCTTTATTACCCTTAGCACGGTTCTGGCTTTGCTATTCAAGTGTAGACTTTCCCAAGAACCAGTTTTGGAAACTACAGACAGGAGTAATAGCAGGAAATCCTCTCCAAAGAAACAATGTACAAAAAAACAGTCTCAGATTGCGTTGGGATGTTAAGGCTTTAAAGCTGTAGTCTGTGATAATCATTTAGTTTTCCCTTAACTTATTGGGCACAAGATGATTATAACTAAAATGTAACACCAATGATTTAGAAGGGAAACAAAGATTAAGTTGAGCCAGAGATCGAAGAGACTGTTTTGTTTTCAGGTTAGTAAACTGGAGAAGAATTCTCCCTAAATGAGATATTTTAGGGACAAAAATAGTCCTGACTCTGCCAGTTTCCTTGGAATTGGCTCTATATGGAATGCTTCACCAGCCCAGTGGGTGCTCAAATGAAGTTACAACTGAACTCAGATTATTTAAAGAACAGCCAAGCCCCGCGCCCCCCTCCCCTGGCTTTAGTATTTGTATTCCTTGCTTCAATAACTCTGGTCCTCAATGAAAAAAGCTAAGTTACTGGAAAATCTTCTTTGCCCATATACGCGCACCTGTGTCAGACAGGTGCCACTACTAACTTCCATTCCTTTGACCTTGAGATCAGAAACAAGAAGAATTCTGAGTCTCGGCTTTTTCTCTAGCCTGCCAACGAGACCAGAATGCTCATCTCTCCTCATGACAAGATATGGACAAGACCCATTTCTTTTTCCCTTTCATGAACTGTTCCTAGTCAATTACCTTCAGAACTCCTTTATATGATTGGGACATGTCTTTCTCCAATTAAGTCTACAAGATATGAATAAGATTAAAAATAAAGAAAATTAAATCCTAGGCTTTATTTGTATCACAGCTCAAAAAAGCTGTGTACAAGGGTAGACCAAAATAACAGATGGTATTGAGTATAATTTTCTATATAAGTTTTAAAACCTCAAAGTGAGAACCATGCTGTTCATACCACACTGAAGCAAAGATCACAAAATCACAGATTTTTCCCCATTGGATGGTACCTCAGCAGCCATCTAGTCTAACATGTATCTATATCCCACTAGGATTTCTCTGATTGGTAGGAAGTTGTTTTTGTATTTCCCTTCCCTGACACCAGACTGAAATATGCCTTTGGGTTAGAAATGAGCTTTTCAGAGCCTGACTCCAAATAGCCAGATCCATGCATCAGACTGTCTGGAATACATCTGAAGGGCCTTGCAAATGTTAGAATGATAAGGACAATAATGGTAATAATGCTTCCTGGGCCCCAGAAAGACCAGCCCCAGCCCCACTGGGTCTTCCTGAGGCATTTCTAGGTCAATGACAAGCTTCCAGAGCCTCCGCCCTAGGGCTGTTGCAAGACTCAAGGGATATAACATAACAAAGCAGTCTGCAAACCTAAAGTACTACACAAATATTAACTCCTATTATTGAGCAGGATTCGAATAGAGACCCATTAGTGTCATCTCTTTGTATAGAAATGCCAGAAACATGCAGAAGGAAGGATACAGAAGTTAATTAAAATCAATTAAAGTGTATGATTTTTTTCACCAAATTGGTAGCTTTCAGAGTACAGAAGCATTTGTTTATTGATGCCAACATTCCAAAGATTTCCTTTCCTCTCTTCTCCTTTTTTCTTTTTTCTTCTTTTCTCTTACGTCTCCTAGGGACCACTCTTGGCTCAGTCCCACTCTGACTGTTTCTTGGACTGGGACCTGCTCTGTTATGCAAAATGGGTACATAGTCTCCTCTTTAGGCAAATGGGTGCCCAGCCCTGTGCTGAGGGTTCACTCTATGCTGAATTTAGTTTGAATCTCTCCATAGCTTAGTCTACTGCAGTTGAGAACTCCTGAGTACCAGAGATCCATGAGCTTCAGCCCCCCCTGGTAGCTAGGATTGTAGTTGTGCTGGGAAATTTCCTTAAAACTAAATTTTGGTTAATATTGTTAATGGGAATGTCATGTGACCTTCAGCCTATAGACCCTCCTCCAGTTATTTAAAGAACAGCCAAGCCCCGCGCCCCCCTCCCCCGGCTTTAGTATTTGTATTCCTTGCTTCAATAACTCTGGTCCTCAATGAAAAAAGCTAAGTTACTGGAAAGTCTTCTTTGCCCATTTCACCCGCACCTGTGTCAGACAGGTGCCACTACTAACTTCCATTCCTTTGACCTTGAGATCAGAAACAAGAAGAATTCTGAGTCTCGGCTTTTTCTCTAGCCTGCCAACGAGACCAGAATGCTCATCTCTCCTCATGACAAGATATGGACAAGACCATTTCTTTTTCCCTTTCATGAACTGTTCCTAGTCAATTACCTTCAGAACTCCTTTATATGATTGGGACATGTCTTTCTCCAATTAAGTCTATAAGATATGAATAAGATTAAAAATAAAGAAAATTAAATCCTAGGCTTTATTTGTATCACAGCTCAAAAAAGCTGTGTACAAGGGTAGACCAAAATAACAGATGGTATTGAGTATAATAAATAAATATAATATAATATATATAAACATAATATATAATAATATAATATAAATATATAAATAAATATAATAAATAAATAAAATAAAACTAACCAACTTTGCTGGTCTTTGGAGGAGAGACAAATCTACAACTGCCATTGCCTAGTCTAGAGAGAGGCTCCCAGTGGAAGTAATGGGAGGCTATGTAATCCAATGGCTGTTTTGTAGGCAAACCTGGTGGTTAACTGAGGGACACATGACACATTGAGCACTGAGTGGAATATTTCCAAAATGGTTGCAATTCCTTTATCAGTTATGCCCATTATGTTGAATACTCATGATAATAAAATGCTTGAGGAGGAAGAAAACACCCACTTGAGATAGATTTCTAGAATTTCCAGAGGTTCCTAGAAGCACCATGCTAATCACCATAGATATGACACTGGAAATGATATTGGAGTCATCTAGCCTAACAGAGGAAACCGAGGTCTACAGAAGTAAACTGATTTCCCCAGTTTCACATGAGCAAAAAAACAGCCAAGGCAGGATCTGAACTCTGCTCCTCTGATTCCATGTTCTGCATTTTTTCCACTGTCTGCCATTCAAAACAGAGAAGAAATGATTACTGTTGGACCCAACATGTAAGTAAGAAAGGAAAGCCTAGGAAAGAAAGCAGACTCAAGTTTGAGGAGCTGTCCTTGGGATGTGGCAGAGCTTAGAATGACATGGGCATTGGTAACGACTTTGATTCTGCTTCTTTATCAAGGCTTTGCAATTAGACTTAGAGCCCAAGGAGCAAAGGAAATAACCCTGTTTGACATCTGTGTGTTTACGGGAGAAGGAGATTATTGAACATCAGTATATGAATGAGCTGGCTTAGTAGATAAATTGCTCCTCAGTAAGTTCAAAGGATTAAAAAGCCATTCTCAGTCATCAGGCCTGTAAAGAAGCAAACACTTCTCTCTAAAGCCTTGAAGAAGCAAATAGAAGAGACAGGGATAAGGACTGGACCTGCAATGTCGCTGGCATAGGGAACACCCAGCTGAGGAAACTCCCTCTACTGGTGCATGTTGGCATCTCTCTGCACACAATACCTTAAGCAGGAGACCTGGATCACTGTGAGGTCAAGTCTTGCCCAGGGTCACACTGCCAGTAGACATCAGAGACAGAACTTATACCAGGTCTTTCTGGCTCACAGTCCAGTTCTCTATCCACTGGGTCAAATCACCTCTCCAGGAAGAAAGCTCCCTTTACAAGTAGGTAATTTAAATCAATGTACAGCATTAATTCTAAGCTATGTTCCATATTTTAAAAAACCCTCTTTTAAGCCAATAGCATGAGAAAATAACCACCTACATTAACCATCATAAAGCTATTGTCAGCCTGGAAAGACCTACATGAATTGGTGCAGAGTGAGGGGAGCAGAGCCAGAAGAACATTGTTCACAATTACAGACACGTTGTATCTGTGATGACCACCTTTGATTGACATGACTCTTCTCAGCACTGCAAGGCTAGCAAGCACTCCAAAAGATTCGGGGTGGAAAATATTATCTACATCCAGAGGAAGAATTAAAGAGTCTGAATGTGGCTCAAAGCATACTATTTGCTCTCTCTCTTTTTTGTTTTGTTCATTCTTTCCCATGCTTCATTCCATTGGTAAGAATTCTTCTTTGCAACAAGACTAATGTGAAAATGTTTAATGTGAATGTATATATAGAGTCTATGTCAGACTGCATGCTGTCTTGGGAAGGGGAGAGGGAAAGAAGGGGAGAAAATTTGGAACTTAAAATCCTGTGGGTTGGGGTGGCGAGGTGGCAGTGAATAGAGTACTGGCCTTGGAGTCAGGAGGAACTGAGTTCAAATCCGGCCTCAGACACTTAACAATTACTAGCCCTGTGACCTTGGGCAAGTCACTTAACCCCAATTGCCCTGCCTTCCCCCCTCCGAAAAAGCAAAAAACAACAACAACAAAGCAGCTTGTGGAACTGAATGTTTTAGACTAAAAATAAATTAATTAATTAAAAAAAAAACCAAAAGGGACATTATTCTTTGATCAGTAATTTATTAAATTCATTTTTGAAGATGCCAAAAAAGACACTTAGAGGTCACCAGGCTTTCTTGTGGGAACGTGGAGATTATCAAGATGTTATCAGACTGAGCAGTGTGCTGAATTTAGATCAATTCAAGGAATTAAACTCAAGGTACTAATTAAGTACCTACTATGTACAAGGTACTAAATTAGGCACTAGGCATAGAAAGACAGAATGAAAAAGAATTTCTGGCGTCAAAGACTTTCCGCTCTGCTGGGGAATACGCCATCTATCTAAGTATAATATATGTCCCAGGGCTCCCAAATTTCTGGGCACAAAGATTTGGCTTCTTTTAGGGGATTACTCTAAAATGTCAGTTTCTCCTATTGCTCATTATGCCAGCACCCAGAGTTTATCCTAGCAAACCTCCAAATATATTTATGTCTGTGTTTTGTAAATATGTGGAAGTTAGCATTCCCAGCTCCCCTAAAAACCATTATGGTAAAAAAAAAATGTATATCATGTAGAAAACAATCTTTACTTCATTCCACAGAAAGCATAGAACACACACACAAATCGCTGAAGCCCATAAACACAGATGGGGAAAAACCTAAAGCACACGCAACTGTACCCCTTAGAAGGAAACCGCACAAGTTTGTCAGGGCAACACTTGGAAATCCCAGTGTTCCCCCCTTTCCTCATAGAGTCCTATACATTCCCGCCAGACCATTAGGACAAGGCTATAGTTTGTGCTCCTGCTGAAAGGCAAACACATTTCAGGATGATGCAACAGATCCTTGCCATCAGACCTACATTTCTAAAAGTAATTCAGTGTAATAGCAGGGTATAATAAATGCTCAACAGACACAGATCAATCAATAGCATTTGCAGTGTCTATAGGGATTTAGAAGCTGTGTGGACAGAAGGAAACTGTTGGGTGATGAGGCACTAAGTTGTGCCTCCTATGGAAAAAAGGGCACCTTTGGGAGGTGACAGGCATAGGGGGAAACATGCCAACCTTGAACGTGAGTTAGATAACACACTCACCCTCCGGGGGTGTGCGAAATCCTGGCCATTGCAGGGAGAAGGACTCTAATTCATCCTCCACTACCAAACAAAAGGTAAGGAGTCTTGACATCCAAATGCAACCTTGATGACCGCTCCAGAGTGGCAAAGGTTTGCCTAACATCACGTGAGACAAGAGAGCTTGAAATTAAAACCTATATCACATAATGAAGGTGACGTCCACCACCAGCAAGGGGAAAAACTGTTTACCAAGAACCTGCTATGTGTCAGGCATTGCTAAGCACTTCACAAACATGATCTCCTCTGATCCTCCCAATAACCCAGCCTGGGAGGGAGGTGCTATTATTATCCCCATTTTCCAGTTAAGTATACTGAGGCATCCACGGTTAAAGTGGCTTGCCAGGGTTACGCAGTCAAGTCAGTGAGAGTTCGAGACCAAACTTGAGCTCATGGCTTCCTATATTCAGGCCCAGAAACCTGTCTGCTGCCTGCATAACTACCAGGAGAACACTGAGTCTGAGGAGTGACAAGGACTGGTATCCTTATCATTACCATTATTGTTGCTGTTACATATGCCTCTCCATTATTCTTAAAGTTGATCACAGATGTGATTCACAGGAAATCATTGTGCTCTTTGATTTATAGTTGTACAAACTTATTATAAGATCAATGGCATTAAAAACAGGGGGTTTCAAAACCATAATTAAGATGTTCAATTAAAAAGAGTTTGTATTAAGTTTATATTAATAAATATATTATAAATTTATATTAAGTTTATATATCATATTACTGTGAGATAGACATTGTGTCACATGCTGCAAATAGAAGTGGTAATGATCTTAAAAATACATTTTGTATCAGTCCTACTCACAAGGAGCTTATATTCAAATGGTACAAGAAAGAAATACAAATATATAAACATATATAAAGAATGAAGCCAAAGAGATCAATGAATACAAGCTCATTTGGGAGGGAGGAGGCTAGCAGGTGGAGGCATCAGGAAAAGCTTCATGTGGAAGGAGGCACTTGGTCTGAGTCTACAAAGAAGAAATGGATTTAATGAAACAGATGAAAGAGATGGGATTATCACAATGGTGTGGAAATCAAAGAGGCCGTATCATGTTGGAGGAAAAGCGAGGAGGCCCTGGTTGACTGGATTTGAGAGTGCAATAGGAGTAACACACAGTGAAGCTGGGAAGAGAGGGTGGGCAAGGATGTGAAGGCCCTTAAAAACTAGACAGAGGAGGCATAGTTTATCCTCCAAGCAACAGAAAACCATGAGAGCACAGAACAGGGAAATGACACCAACACATCCACACTTAAGGGAGGCGTCCTCGGCAGTCTTATGAAGGATAGACTAGAGTGATGAGACACAGGAAGCCAGGAGAAAAGTCAGGAGACACCAGGTGCAGAAAGTCTTTGACAAAGAATACCGCTCAGTGATGGTTTAACAAATATAGCCAAGAGAATATTTGTATACAATAACAGCAATATTGTTTTAAGAATTTAAATTTAAGAACTTTGAGTAAATAAGTAATTGTGATAGTCATAAATACCCAAATTAATTACCACGGACATATGAAGGATGAAGTTCTCTGCTTTCAGGGAAAGAACTGATAAATAGAAGTATGTATAGAATGATTTTCCATATATAGTGTCTAATGGCAGTCATCTATGGGCAGAAGAAAAGAAATAAAGGAAAAGAAAGAAATTTACAGTAGTATATTACATATTTAAAAGGAATAGTAAGTTGTACATAATAGATTTGCAGTTTTGTCATCATTTTTTATTATATTATATCATGGAAATGCTTGTTTTATTCCATAAATTAAAATTTAAATAAATAAAAAAATAAAAATAAACTTTACATTAGAGGGGCCATTTTTTAAACAATAATAAAATTACATGTTTAAAAGCAATATCCAGAGTTCAAATTAGATCTCTTTTACCACAATAGCCAAGGGAACACTAATTAAATTTTAATTAAATTAGGAAATCAATGAAATAACAAAAGATGCCATAGGTAATGATGACTGTGTTAAAGTAAAAGGCTTTTTCATGAACAAAATCAATATGGTAGTATAAGAAAGGAATTATTAAAAAGGAAAATATTTTCATTAAGTATCTCTGATAATGATCTATGATTGAGTAGGTATATTGCTATGGAATTGTATATAATCATTATATAAGACAAAGAGTCATTCCCCCAAATATAATCAAAGGATATGACCCAATGGTGCTGAAAGTGAGAACAATAAACAACCACATGGAAGAATTTTCCACATTATTAATAATGACAGAAATTCAAATGAAAACAAATCCAGGGCTCCATCTCACCTGAAAATGGCAAAGGTAAACATTATCAATGTCAGAGAGACTCTTATTCCATTGGTGGATCTGGGAATCAGTCCAACCTTTTTGGAATGCCATTCTTGCAATTACCTTTTTAAAAGTGATGAAAATGTCCATAATATTTTACCTAGAGATCCCACTGATTGAGGCTTCATCTATTCACAGAAAAATTATTGTGGTAGCATAGAGGAGGAAAAAAAATGGGTCCATGGACTAGAGAATGGATCAGTGAATTGTGTGACCAGGATAGGATCTTTGCTCCAGGGCTGGAAGAAACCTCGGAGATGATCCACTCCAACAATTTCATTCTACAAGTGAGGAAGCAGGCCCAGGTTGGTTAAGCGACTTCCCCAAATTGACAAGGGTAGTACACAGAAAAGTCTAGATTGGAACTCAAGTTCTCTGACTCCAGGGATGCCACTCCTTCTATTGTACCACACTGCTTCCTAATGGAATAACTGCCCTATAAAAGATGGATAAGAAGCATCCAGGGAAGTGTGGAAAGGCATTTAGGAACTGTTTCAGAGTGAAATAGAGAGAAGCAGAAAAATGCAATGCACAGAAACTACAACACTGTATAAGGAAGAACACAATTTACGAACGACATCAACAATGAACCTGCCAGCTGCCTGATTAGAATGACCAACCTTGCCCCAGGGGAGAGGAGAGCAGTCACCTTCCTCCCTCCATCACAGAGCTGGAAGACTATGGAAGTGGAGGGCACAGCCATGCAGAGCCAACTTACCGCTAGGTGGGTTTTCTTTCCCCCTAAACCGCTTTTCTTTCTTTTTGGAATCTTTGTTATCAGGTGCTGATGTGCCAGAAAGGAGAAAGAGGAGGGGAGGGAATATTACAAAGGTGAGCCAAGGAAGTGACCGACCCTTTATTAGATGCGGCTTGGGTCACGGTGCAGCTCAGAACCACTGAAGGCCCAGGGCCATTTCCCATATGAGGTCTAGCCTGCTCTCTTCTTCCCACCCATCTGTCCAATTGCAAAGCTCGCCCAAGATCGACGGCCTGATGGTCACTCAGTGTAGCAGAAACGATTTCATCTGGGAATGGATGATTGTCCGAAGATGCAAAGGCAGGGAGCTAAAGCAGACACACAGCTAGAGAGCTGCCTTGGAGAAGGATCCTGGTGTGTTGCGGAGGGGCCTCTCATGAGGAAAAGTGGCCTCGGAAGAAAAGGCAGAGGCGGACTCCAAACCGCCTACTGTCGACCTGGCATCAGTAAGATCTCTGAGCTAAGGAAGGAAGGATTGAAATGCAGAATTTCAATTCAACCCCACACGCATAGACATATATGCATATGCATACATACGTGCACACATACATACACACCTATACGTATATACATGCACACACACAGACATACACACATGCACATATGTATCTCTTCAAGGGCCTCATACCCAAGGCACCATTCTGTAAAAGAATGAGCCCTTGCCTACAAGAAACTCCCATTTTATTGGCTGTGCCCATCTCAGGCTTGGAGAATATTTTTCCTTAGAATCAGTCTTTCTCCTGCCATGCACTGGTCTCCCCAAAATGGCGAGCAGATTCCACCTCCCTTCTGTGCTACCCATCTTGGACATCTAGATACTCATCTGAGGCTCATTAATGATGCTCGTGAACAGACTAAGGTCGGTATAGCCCCGGGGGTTGCTTTCATCTCCACCCAGAGTCACACATTCTGCCTGCACAAAAGGTTGAAAACATGTCACAAGAGAATTATCTTTATAGAAAATAAAAAGTAGGAATTAAACAGGAAAATCATGCCCAGTCACAACCACGCATTATAATGACCTTCTAGCAATTAGACTTAACTCTCACATAGACACTTTTGGCACTTGTTCAATCCCTTTCTTATTATTTAAGTACTCTTTGCTTGTATAAGCAAGGTGCCCTTTTTGGAGCTATCTCCTTTAAAAAAAATTAGCACAAGGCAACATTAGAACATTATGTCCCTTAGAGGAGATCTTTTGAATTCATTGAAAATATCATTATTTCAATTTTCTGGTACACTTGGATATACTATAATGTAGAAGCATCTTATTAATTCAGATGCCTCAGAGTTATGTAATGTGTTAAAAGTTCTTCTAAAAGTAATGTTTTAATGCCTTGATTTCAATGCCTCAGCAACGTCGTTAGTGTGCACTATCCCTCCAGCAGTAAAGTTCACTGTAAAGTGACTATTTCTCATTTTTATGATCCTTGTCAATTAACAATCAGCAGACTTTTAAAAATATTTTTCTTGATGTTTTCTGTTTTGTACACTAACTTAGTATTCCATGTATTCCTCTTTCTCCCTCTTCCCCTTCCTGATAACCATTCAATATGGCAAATAGTATTTTTAGAGAGGAAAAAAAATAAGCACAACTGATTGGTAAGACTGGCCAAGTCTGACAACATGGGCAATGTGTAACGCCTCTAGATCTCCCATCTCTTCCAAAGGCTAGGTTGCACATGTCTCTCATCTCCATTTGAGACCAACTTCATTTTTGTAATTTTGGTAGATTTAAAAAAAGATTTGATGTGTCATTGCTCTTTCAATTTACATTGTTGTAGCTACTGTATTTAGTGTTTTATTGGCTCTGCTTACTTTACTTTGCATCAGCTCATATAGATCTCTGCATATTTCTCTTTATTCATCACATGTATCATTTCTTACGAAGCTATAGTGTTCCATTATATTCATACACCACAATTTGTTTAGCCATTGCTCTATCAATGGGCATCTACTTTGTTTCCAATTCTTAACTATTACAAAAAGTGCTGCTATAAATAATTTGGAGCATATAATTTTTTTTTCTTGTGAATGACTTCCTTGGGATTTAATCTCATTAATGGAGTCTCTGGTTCACAGTATGGACATGTTAGTCACTTTATTTCCATAGTTCTAAAAATATAAAATTACTGTGCTATTCTACAGATCCATCATCAATGTGTTAGTGTGCCTGTCTTCTCACAACCCTTCCAACATTGATTGTTACCATTTTTGTCATTTTTGCCAATTCATGGAGTGTGAGGTAAAACATCAGAGCTGTTTCGATTTGTATATTTCTTTTTGCTAGTGATTTGGAGCATTTTTTAAAATGTGGCTATGAATACTTTCCAGTTCTTCCTTTGGGAACTGTTCAAATCCTTTGACTATTTCTCAATTGGGAAATGGCTATTACTTTTATATGTATTTATTAATTGTGTATATATCTTGAATACCAAAACCTTTCCAGAAAAAGAGAATTATTTTTTCCATTCAGCCACTCTCCTTATCCTACAAATATTAATGTCAGTGCAGAAGCTTTTAAATTTCAGGTAATCAAAGTTACCTATTTTATCTTCTGTTGCTGTTGCTATCTTTTGTTTAGTTAAGAATACATTTCTTACCCAAAGCTGTGAGTGGCACATGACCTATTTCCCTTCTAATGTTTTTACAGTATGATCTTTAATATCAAAGTCACAAATACATTTAGAATATATTATAGAATGTGGTGTAAGGTGTTGTAATGGTCTCAGCCTAATTTACGCTAGACTGCTTTCCAGTTTTCCCAGGAATTTTTATCAAATAGGAAATTTTTCCCTAGGTAACATATTTTCCACTTTATCAAACACTGAGTTATTTAGTTCTTTTGTATCTGAATCTCCCTTGTCTAGTATTTTCCATTGATCTATCTCATTATTTTTTAGCCAATAACAGATGGTTTTGATGAATGCTACTATCTAACATAGCTTGAAGTCTGGAAGTACTATTCCCTCTTCATCTTAACTTTTTTCATCATTTCCCTTGCTATTCTAGGTATACTGCTTTTCCAAGTGATTTTTAAATTATTTTATCAGTCTCTAAGAAGTATGCTCTTGGCAATTTGATTGGTAGAACACTAAAAGTGCAAATTAATTTGGTAGGATTGTCACTTTTATTACATTGTCACAGCCTATGTGGGTTGTTACTTAATTCTTTAAAGAATACTTTGAAATTGAATCTATAGAAGCCTTTGTGTTCTTTGTTGATCACCAGATATTTTACACATTTTGGAAGGGAATTTCTCTTTCAGTTATTGCTTTTTGTGTTTTCTTCTTATTATATGGAATTGATTATTTGTGAAGATTTTTTTTTGTATCCTGCAAATCTACTGAAGCTGTTAATATTCTCAATTGGTATCTTGGCTAACTCCCTTGAGTTTTCCAAGCAAACCTTGTCAAAAACAGGAATAATAATCTTTACTCTTGTCTTTATTCATTTCATTCCTTTCTCATGTATTATTGCCATTGCTAGCAATTCAAGAACTATATCAAATAATAGTGGGGAGAGAGGGTATCCTTGCTTCACTCCTTCATTTACTGAAAAATAAGTTCTACTATATCCTCATTACAAATGGTATTTGCTTTCGTGTCATGATAGGTGCTTTTTATAATATTAAAAAGTCCCTATGTGCCTATAATTTGTAGTACTTTTAGTATAAAATAATGCCGTGCTTTGTCAAAGGTTTTTTTCTTCATCTACTGAGATTATATAGTTTTGGATGTTTTGGTTTTTAACATGACTAATTAAATTGATTGTTTTCCTGACGTTGAACCACCCTTACATCACAAGTATAAATCCCACTTGATCAAAATGCATGATTTGTTGGATAAATCGCTGTAATCTGTTTGATAGGATTTTGTTTTCATTTTTTGAATTGATATTCCTTAGTGATATTGGCCTATGTTTTCCCCCTATTTTATCTTTTCCTGCTTTCAGTAATTAGGACTATATCTCACAAAAGGATTCAGGTGGGGTTCTTTTCCAATTAAAAAAAATTACTTAATTTTATTACATGTAAAAAATGTTAACCGTTTTTTAAAATATATTTCAGTTCCATATTCTCTCTTTCATTTCCACTCTTCATCCTTCTTGAGAAGGCAAGCATTTGACATCATTTATACATGTGAAGTCACACAAAACACATTTCTGTAGTAACTGTGCTACAAAAGTAAATGTAAACAAAATAAAACAATAAAAATAAAGAAAGTATAAAAAAGCATACCTTGACCTGCATTTAGAAATTATCAGTTTTCTCTTTCTGGGGATGGATAGTTTTTTTGTTTTGTTTTGTTTTTCATCATGGGTCCTTTGGAATTTTCTTGAATCATTGTCTTAATGAGAGTAGTTAAGGGGTGGCCAGGTAGCACACTGAGTAAGAGCACTGGCTCCAGTGTTGAGAAGACCTGGAGATCGAATCCCGGGCCTGATCAGACACTTAGCACCCACCCAGAAACACCTGGCCGTGTAACCTTGAGCAAGTTACTTAACCCCAATTGCTTAGGGGCGGCCAGGTGGCTCAGCGAGTAAGAGCACTGGCTCCAGTGTCGGGATGACCTGCATCAAATCAGGGCTCAGATACTCAGCACCACACCCAGAAATAACAGCCGTGTAACCTTGAGCAAGTTACTTAATGCCGATTGCTTTAAAAAAAAAATTAGAGTAGTTAAGTTTCTCACATTTGATAATTCTTACAATATTGCTGTAACTTTGTGCAATGTTTCCATGGTTCTTCTCACTTCATTCTGCATCAGTTCATAGAAATCTGCCCAGTTTTTTTTTTTTCTGAAGTCATTCTTCTCATCATATCTTGCTTGCTGGGTTTTGTTGATAGTCTATAGAAATGCTGGTGATTTGTGTGGGTCTCTGTTATGTTCTGCAACTTTAATAAAGTTGTTTCAGCTACTAGGGTTCTATAAGTATACCATCATATCATCTGCAATGAGGGATAGCTTTATTTATTCGTTGTCTATTCCTTTCAAATTATTTTTCTTGTCTTATTGCTATAACTACCATTTCAAGTACAATGTTTCCTCTTCTGTTAATCTGCTTAATTTGTATTTTTTTTGTAAATATTCATCCATTTCACTTATATTGTCAGTTCTGCTGGTACATAATTTGGCAAAAATAACTTCTAATAATTGTATTAATTTCATCTTCTTTGGTGATTCATTTACCCTTTTTATTTTTGACACTGGTAATTTGGTTTTCTTCCTTTAAAAAACAAACAAGTTATAAGGCATAACAATAGTATTCCATCACAATTATATACCACAACTTATTCAGCCATTCTCCACTTGGTGGGTGTCCCTTCAGTTTCCAATTCTTTTCCAGCACAAAAAAAAGTGCTCTAAATATTTTTGTGCATGTGTAACCTTACCCCTTTCCTTTGATGTCTTTGGTATACCCCTAGTAGTGGTATTCCTGGATCAAAGGGCGTGCACAGTCTTTTAGCCTTTGAGGTGTAGTTCCAAATTGTCATTCAGAATGGTTGGGGGTAGTTCACAACTCCACCAACAGTACATGAGTGTCCCAGTTTTTTACACCCCCTCCAGCATCTGTCATTTTCTTTTTCTGTCATGTTAGCCAATACGAGAGGTATAAAGTGGTATCTCAGAGTTCTTTTAATTTGCATTTTCCAAATCAGTTGTGATTTAGAGCATTTTTTCATGTTACTATTAATAGCTTGTATTTCTTCTTCTGAAAACTGCTGGTTCATATCCTTTGACATTTATCAGCTGGGGAATGGCTCTTATTTTCATAAATTTGACTCCGTTCTCTATATATCTGAGAGATAAGGCATTTATCAGAGAAAATTGCTGTAAATTTATCTGTTTTCCTTCTAATTGATGTGGCATTAATTTTGTTTGTGCAAAGTTTTTAATTCCATGTAATCAAAATGATCTATTTTGATTTCCATAATCCTCTCTCTCTTGTGTGGTAATGAACTCTTCCCTTATCCATATATCTGACAGCTACATTTTCCCATGCTTCCCTAAATTATTTATCCCTCATTTATTTATAACATACACTTTACCCATTTTGACATCGTCTTTGTATGTGGTGTGAAATGTTGGTCTATGCCTAGTTTCTGCCAAACTGCTTCTTAATTTTCCTAGCAATCTTTGTCAGATGTTGAGTTCTTACTCCAAGAGCTTAGATATTTGGGTTTATCAAACACTAGATTACTATGGCCATTGACTACTTTGTATCATGTACCTAATCTATTCCATTGACCCACCACTTTGTTTCCTAGCCAATATCAGATCATTTTGATGATTACCAGTTCACAAAAGTTTGAAATCAGTAATTGCTTAGACCACCTTCCTTAACATTTTCTTTCATTGATTACCTTGATATTCTTCACCTTTTGTTCTTCCAGATAAATTTTGTAATTATTTTTTTTCTAGTTCTATAAAGTAAATCTTTGGTAGTTTGAAAAATTACTATGATTCTGCATAAGTAAATTAACTTAGGTAGAATTGTTACTTTGATTATATTGGCCTGTCATATTCTAGATCAACTAATATTTCTCTCTTTATATCTGTCTTTATTTTGTAAAGCAGAAAGGAAACAAAAGATCCGTGAGATCAAAACTTGGAAGTGGACTTTATTACCGCAGGACTGCCGGGGTCACATACCCAGATCAGACAGTGAGTTGGCATGGACAATGTGCCTGTTTTCAAAGTGATTCCACCAGGCCAACCGTCAGGTTATGTAAGCCGAGACTACAATCAGTGATTTGACAGTATATATTTGAATTTCCCGCACGCTCGAAGTTTACCCTAAGCTGAGGGACAGGGAACCTAGAATGGACAAAGATCGGGGCGGCGGGGGGGGGAAAGGGAAGATCCAGTGGGGGCAGGGGGTAGGGGGCGGGATAGGGAAGGATGGGAAAATACTCAACAGGCATTTTACCCTAGGTTGAAATTATTGCTCACAGATCAGTTGGGGGAGGGAAGAGTGGAGTCATGCTCAACAATTTGTGTCAGTAGTGTTTTTTAATTGTGTTCATTTCATCCCTGGGTTTGTCTTGGCTGGTAGACTACCCAGAGTGTTATATTGTCTGCAGTTATTTTTAGTGGGATCTCTCTTTCTATATCTTACTGCTGGATTTTGCTGATAGTCTATAGAAATACTAATGATTTGTATGGGTTTCTGTTATGTCCTGCAACTTTAATAAAGTTGTTTCAGCTACTAGGGTTCTATAAGAATACCATCATATCATCTGCAGTGAGGAAGAGTTTTGTTTCCTCATTGCCTATTTTTATTCCTTTCAAATTCTTTTTCTTGTCATATTGTTGTGGCTGCCATTTCTAGTACAATATTGAATGATAGTGGTGATAATGGGATCTTTGGGCCAGATCTTGTTGGGAAGGCTTCAAGTTCATCCCCATTGTTGTTTGCTCTTGGTTTTAGGTTGATACTATCATTTTCAGAAAGACTCCATCGAGTCTTATGCTTTCTAGTGTTTTAAATAGGAATGAGTGCTGCATTTTGTTGGTGCTTTTCCTGTGTCTATTCATGGAGTCACATGAGTTTTGCTGTTTTACTTATTGATCTTGTCAATTACACTGATGGCTTTCCTAGTATTGAAAAGCAGCACTGCTTTCCTGGCATAAATTCCACCCGGTAATAGTGTATAAATGTTGTGATATATGGCTACAATCTCTTTGTTAGTATTCTAATAAAAAATCTGGCATTTATACTCATTGAGGAAACTGGTGTATGGTTTTCTCTCTGTGTTTTTGTTCTCCTTGGATTAGGTATCAAAAACATATTTATGTCATAAAAGAAATTTGGTGGGATGACTTTACCTTTATCTATTTTTTTTTCCTTTTGGAGGGCAATTGGGATTAAATTACTTGCCCAAGGTTACACAGTTAGTTTGTGTGTGTGTGTGTGTGTGTGTGTGTGTGTGTGTGTGTGTGAGTGTTAAGTGTCTGAGGCCAGAACCAAACTTGGGTTCTCCTGACTCTGGGGCCGGCACTTTACTCACTGCACCACCTAGCTGCCTTCCTATTTTTTCAAATGCTTTATATATTATTGGGGTTACTTATTCCTTAAATGTTTGGCAGAATTTATTTGTAAATCCATATGATCCTGGAGAATTTTTTTTCTTAGGGGGCTCATTGATGATTTGATTAAGTTCTTTTTTAAGATGAGGTTATTTGAGTATTTTATTTCCTCTTCTGTTATTCTGATCAATTTATATTTTTTATAAATATTCATCCATTTCACTCAAATTGTTAGTTTTACTGATATATAATTTGGCAAAATCACTCCTAAAAATGAAGTGGGCTGCTCAGTGTCAAGAACTCAAGCATGATCTGGAGATGTGAATAAGAAATGACTAGGCCATGTGGTTAGTTCAAGGAAGAACAATGAACTCCATTTATTGATTCTTAGTACAAGGTTTTTAAAGAGCAAATGAATGATGGGGACTCAAGTTTTCTAATCATTACCTTAGTCTATTGTATCCTGGAAGTAGCACAGAATAGATAATTTGATAAAGATTTGTTATTTTGGAGACTAAATAGACTAAATTAAATCTAGGCCTCAGGTACCTCTTCATACAACTACAGTCATAAACAGATACAACTGAGAGCAAACTTCAAAGACAAAGCTGCAGTCCTCAAAAGACATCACACTTAGAGCTGACCACCAAAAGATACCTAAGTTGTGACCAAGTATTTTAGCTCTTAATAACTAAAATCTTGGGGTAGAGCCTATTGATCTCAGAACTCAAGTAACATCCTTAAAAGTGTAACCCATAACAAAGTACTCAGGAGCTAACAACAAAAAAAGTGGCATCTCAAAGAGATTCTTATTTTAAAGTGCAGTGTTAGGATTTAATATCTTAGTCCTGAACCAGGGCCCTTTGGCTCCCCACATAATAATTGTACTAATTTCATCTTCTTTGGTGATGGATTCACCCTTTTCATTTTTGATACTGGTAATCTGGCTTTCTTCCTTTCTTTTTTTAAATCAAGTTAACCAATAGTTTATCTACTTTGTTGTGTTTTTTCCACAAACCAGTCTTTAGATTTATAAATTAGTTTGATTTTTTTGACGTTCAATTTTATTAATTTCTTCTTTGATTTTCAGTATTTTCATGCTGGGGTTTAATTGGGGATTGTTAATTTGTTCTTTTTCCAGTTTTTTAGTTGCATGCATGTCCAATTCATTGATTTGCCCTTTCTCTCTTTTAGTGATGTACTTATTTATAGATATAAACTTTGCCCTAAGTACTGCTTTGGTTGCATCACACAAATTTTAGAATGTTGTCTCATTTTCATTCTCTTTAATGAAGTTATTGTTTCTATTATTTTTTCTTTACCCCAGTCATTCTTTAGTATTAGATTATTTAGGTTCCAATGAACTTGGCCCTTTATCAAATGTAAATTTGTATTACATTATGTTCTCAAAAGGGTGCATTTAGAATTTCTGCTTTTCTACCTTTGGTTGTAAAGTTGTTTTTTGTTTTTTTGTTCTTTTGCTTTTTTGGAGGGTCATTAGGGTTAAGTGAGTTCCCCAGGTCACAGGCT
Organism: Petaurus breviceps papuanus; assembly: GCF_028583685.1. Classification (NCBI taxonomy): domain Eukaryota; kingdom Metazoa; phylum Chordata; class Mammalia; order Diprotodontia; family Petauridae; genus Petaurus; species Petaurus breviceps. The sequence goes on along the minus strand of NW_027185872.1, from coordinate 5,869,895 downwards.
AGTTTTTGTGTTAAGTGTCTGAGGCTGGATTTGAACTCAGGTTCTCCTGACTCCAGGGCCAGTGCTCTATTCAGGGCACCACCTAGCTGCCCTGGTTGTAAAGTTTTTGATGCCCTAATACCTAGTAAATTTTTGTGATGGTGCCACACAGAGAAAAAGTTATATTCCTTTCTATTCCCATTCAGTTTTTTTCATAGGTCTATTGTACTTAAAATTTTTAAGTATCTATTCATCTCCTTGACTTCTTTCTTATTTATTTTATGGTTAGATTTATCTAGCCCTGAGAGGGAAAAGTTAAGGTCCCCAACTAGTTTAATTTAACTGTCATTTTCTTCCTAGAATTATTTAATCTTTCCTTTAAGAATTTTGATGCTATTCTGTCTTGTGTGTATGCATATATACATACATACATATATAAATTTTAGTACTGTTATTACTTTATCATATCTGGTTTCTTTCAGCAAAATGTAGTTTCCCTGCTTATCCCTTTTAATTAAGCCCATTTTTTCTTTTGCTTTGTATGAGATCATGATTGCTACCCACACTTTTTTTATGTCAGCTAAAGCATAATAGGTTCTACTTCAGTCCCTTATTTTAAATAAGTATCTCTCTCTGTTCTAAATGTGTTTCTTGCAAACAAATATTGTTAGATTCTGGTTTCTAATCCATTATTCTATCTACTTTCATTTTATGGGTGAGTTCATCTCATTCACATTCGCAGTTATGATTATTAGCTGTGTATTTCTCTCCATCCTGTTTCTCTCTCTCTCTCTCTCTCTCTCTCTCTCTCTCTCTCTCTCTCTCTCCTGATTCTCTTCTCAAGTCTGTTTTGCTTCTGACAACTACCTTCTTTTATCTAGCCCTCTTATCACCACCACCTCTTTCATTTAAATCCTTTCCTTCTTACTTCTTACTATTGGGTAAAATAATATTTTATTACCAATTGAATGTGCATATTCCCTTTTAAACCAATTTAGAGGTGAATGAATTCAAGCATTGCCCTTTCCCCATTTTCCTTTCTACCATAAAAGTTTTTCTTTATACTCCTCTTTTATGTGAGAATATTTCCCCCATTCTACCTCTCCCTTCCTCCTTCTCACAGGACATCTTTTTTCTCACTTATTTTTATATCATCACAACATAATCAACTACCTCTTCTTCTTTCTATGTTGAATGCTTCAAGCTGAACTAATAATGATAAAGTTCTTAGAAGATTCATGTATCATCTTCCCAAATAGAAATGTAAATAGTTTAACTTTACTGAGTCCCTTATGAGTTCTCTTTCATGTTTACCTTTTTATGCTTTTCTTGAGTCTTGTATTTGAAAGTCTAATTTTCTATTCAGCTCTGTTCTTTTCATCAGAAATGCTTTAAAATCCTCTATTTCAGCAAATATCCATTTTTCCCTCAAAGAAATATACTGAGTTTTGCCGGGTAGCTTATCATCGGTTGCAATCCCAGCTCCTTTGCCTTCCATAATATCATATTCCAAGCATTCTGGTACTTTAATGTGATGGAAGTTAAATTTTGTATGTTCCTGACTGTGGCTCCATGATATTTGAATTTTATCTTTCTAACAGCTTGAAATATGCTCCCCTTGACCTAGGAGCTCTAGAATTTGGCTATAATATTCTTAGGAGATTCCATTTTGGGATCTCTTTCAGGAGGTGATCAGTGGATTCTTTCGATTTCTATTTTACCCTTTGGAGCTAGGATACTGCAGCAACTTTCCTTTGTAATTTCTTGAAATATGATGTCTAGGGTCTTTCTTTGATCATAACTGTCAGGTAGTCCAGTAATTCATGAATTACCTCTCCTCAATCCATTTTCCAGGTCATCTGTTTTTGCTATGAGGCATTTCACGTTTTCTTCTAATAGTTTGAGTATTTCTTTGTATTCTCAGTGTTGCTCATATATAGCTCTCCATAATATGCTCCAATTATTCTTTTAGTTTTCCCATGTAGATTTTTCTCTTTCTAAGATGACAGAGGTCACTTTCCCATCTTTTCTAGCCCTTGATTTGCCCCCAGCAGATCACTAACTTCTCTCTTTCCCTCTGCTCCCCTCCTCCTCTTTCCTGTACCGTCCCATGTTTTCATGTAGTCCCACAAAAGATTCTGCCCTTAATGGCACATGCATACCTCTTCTCTGTTACCTCTCCCAGATTTCCACCTTTACCTCTGTCTCCTTGTGTACATTTAGAAAGAAGTTTTTTTTTTTTACTGGTGTTTTGATTATATTGCTGTCTGCATGTATTCATCCTTCTTTCATTGCTTTTGTTTGGATGTGTGAGAGATTATTTAATTTCTTCAGTTCTGTCTTTTTTTTCTAAAAAATATTTCAATCTCTTCTTTATTATTGAATATCCATCTTTTGTTCCATATGATTAGGTTCAGAGTCGCATGTCAAACTTGGTTGCATCCTAACCTCCAATGCTCTCCAGAACATGTTATTACCTTTCCTCTTCCTTTTTTTCTGGAGGCTGCAGAACAGTCTTGCATTATTATTAACATTATTCTTGTCCTTTCCTTTGTATCTGAAGGTCTTCCTTCTGATGGATTATAGAAGTTGTTGCTTCTGAGATGAATTTTTAAATTTAACCAGTATGTGTATTGAAGTCTGCAGTCTTAGGTTTGTTTTAGTTTTTTGTTGTTTGTTTGTTTTTCTGGAGGTGATCTGCGAATTCTTTCCATTGGCATTTAATGTTCAACATTCAGGAGTTCTGGGTATGTTCTTTTTCTTATAAATGTCACTATGGTGTTAAGGTTTTTTGTTCTCCCATGTTCTTCGGGGAGTCCTGTGATTCTTAATTTGTCTCTGCACACTCAATTTTCAAGATCTGTGTTTGTGTGCATACACTATGTATTTTCATTTCAAATCTATTGCTCCCTCTTCTGTTTTCTTGGTGAGGCTTGCCATTGCAGATTCCAATTTTGCTCTTCTCTTTGCTGCTTTTACTGTGCAGGACAGAAATCCCATTCTCGTAATTCTCATTCCTCTTTGAAATCCCTTGGAACCAACCTATTGTGGCTCCATGTTCCCCTCCTTCCACAGGTCCTGCATCTCACCAAGTGTTCAATCATTTTCCTTCACTTTGCCGTATTTATTCACAGATGCCTGAACTTGTTTGCTAGATCCAGGGCTCATATTCCCTTCTCTTGTTACTGTTTTTCCTGTTGATTTATGTTCGAGTTCTTTGAGATTCCTTTTTCCTGAAAATTTTGGTACTTTTTAGTCTCTTTTTCTCTCCTTATTTTCAGTCTTTTCTGACTCTCTCCCTTCTTATTAATGTTTTCTTGGGGACTGGATCTCAAAACATCTCAGCCTCCTCCTGCACTGGGCAATTCACAGACCACTAGACAATATCTGTACCAATTGGCTTTTGGGGTCAGAACTGGCCCCAGCTAGATGCTGTGCTCTTCCCTCAGGCTTGGTGGAGGGAGCAGCCTGCACGCACATTGTTCCATCCTGGTGCCTCTTCCTACTCCCCCTGTTCCTTAGTTCATTGGCCCAATGCTGGCAGTTTGGAGCCTGCTGCTACCAACTGTTCAGAGCCTACTTTCCCAGGCACTGGCAGCTCAGGACTGAAGCATCAGTGCATATAGATTGCTGTACCCACGGGCTTTTGTTCTTGAGGGCTTTGGCTAAGCTGACTGCTGAGACCCCAAGAAACTTCCACAACCTAGAGCCACAGTCTCTATGGCACTGGAAGAAAAGAGGGAGGATTGGAGCTGTAGGGATGGGTTATGATGGAGGTCTGTGTTATGTCCTTGGGTCTGCTAGGGCGGGTTCACTGCAATTAGTGTGGGAGGAGGGAGAGAAGTGCTGAGTGAACTCAGGGTCAGTGAGCCTCAATTCTTGGGTTCAGAGTTTGTGCGTTTGTTTGACCTTGTTTTCGATTCTTGGTTCCTAGACCATGGAAACAGATGAAGCTGCTTTATCTTTGGTATATATTTTCTGTTAGGGGGTGATCTGAGAGGATATGGGGATTGGAGAAAATGTTTAGTCTGCCATCTTGATGCTTACATGGCCCAAAAGTCAAAATTTATTTTTAAGTGCCAACTATAGACAAATCACTGTGTTTGGTGCAGGGGATACAAGGAAAAAGAGAGAGAGAGAGTTTCTGGCCTCAAGGAGATTACATTCTATCAATGAATGTTACATATCTACAAATACATGTAGATATAAAATATATTTTAATGCAAATGAAGTTGTTTAATTTGGAGTGAGAAAAATACTGGCAACTGGAGTTTGTGTTTGAATTATATGGGTTTAAAAATTAAATGAAAATTTGAAATAGGATCCATTTTCAGTCAAAAAGGAAAATGAATTATTTTACTCGGTACAGTGTTATGCTTGTTTTCTCCTTAGGCAAGGAGGAGAAAGGCTGTGAGGGGGCTACCAGAGATCAAGGATCATTTTCATATGGAAGAAGGATTGCTAATGGAAGTGTTTACAATCAAATAATAGGGAATCCCTCATGGGAATAAAAGACTCAAGTAAATGTTCAGAATTTCTGATCTTCTGCTTTTTTACAAGGTCAATAATCTCTTGAATACTTTTTTCAAGCCTCATTATGAACCCTGCATTCATATTTTACCATTTCATGAAAGTTTTCTGCTGTTGGGCTCTGTCCTTAGTTTTTCAGGCATCTGATAATTACAGAACCAAAGAGTGTTCAAGCTGGGAGAGACCATGGAGGCCATCCAAGCCAACACCTGCCTGACCATTAATTCCTTCAGTATGAGTATTTCCTTCCAATAGGAGGTGGAAGCTTCATTACCTCTCTTGTAAGCTGTGATTTCCTTCAATAGCAGCCACAGACCACGTCTTTTTTCCCATGGATTTTCCTGGTCCCCCCAGATTTTAGGGCCTCCCCTATTCCAACATTACTTCACATCCATTTTTCATGTACCTATAAATATGCCCATTGTCTTTCCCTTTAAAATGTCATCTCCTTGTGGACAAACATTATTTTTCTCTCATCTTTGTGTGCCCAGAGCCTATTCCAGCATCCAGCATAGAGGAGGGACTGTATAATTGCTTGTTGTTTAACTGATTGCCCAAGCATGATAGCATAGTTGTGTCTATGCTAGCCAATGAGGAAAAAAACCCTAAAGGGAAGGGACTGAGAAGAAGGGAGGTGGGGGTCTTGTAGAAAAAAATCCCATAGGTCCCTCTTATTTTATCATGCTTCTCCCCCCAAAAGCATCTATTGGATGGATACAGTCAAACTGCCCTTCTAGTCATCTTGTATGAGATTAAGAACGACAGGCTAGTTTCCCCCTAGGTCAGAGAAGAACTGGCAATAATCAGGAGAAGAGGAGTGCAGAGACTATGTCCTCCTTCTTTAGTCAAATGTCCTGGAAGACGTAAACAAAATGATCTTTCCAGTTCTGGGAGCTGTTTTATTTCTGGTGCTAAATGAATGCATGTCAGCCACTCATAAGTGCATTGAGCTTTAGGGGTCACAAACTATTTTGCCTTCACTCTACCCATTGAATCTATCCCCATTTTATAAACCAGGAAACTGAAGCACTTGGATGAGTTTCTTTGTAATCAAATCAGAAGAAATGTTCCCTCTGGGGGGAGAAGATACAACCCAGCAACAAATGTTTGAAAAGGATGATAAAGTGCTGAGAGCCGGGGGTGGTGGGAGAAGACTATCTCACAGCAGAATATCCTTCATAATTGGGTAATGAAACTGGAACAAAGTCTTTGAAGCTCTGTCTTTGCCAGACTATCTGTTGGTTTGTTTGTGGGCATTTCTGAGGTTGAGGGAGAGGGGGAAGTTCACCTCCATCATTCTCCATCACAAGTTTCTGTTGAAATAAAGTTGCTTCCAAAATGAGCCAGGGGACATCCTGCCAGAAGTCTAGTTGATGAGGCAGGTCATGGCCTAGAAAGGAGAAGCTGGCCCAGAACTAGGATTGCAGAACCTAGGAAGCAAGATTGTTACCTAGTCACAGGATACTTGTCACTACTCTAACACTGAGGAACAATTATGGGTCAATGAGGTCTGGAACACTGTGCTGACTCCCAGAAGACAGAGCACACAAGAGTACGCAAGTATGTGGATAAAACCAGACTCAGTCTGGCAAAACCTGGCATCTCATGAAAGGGGGCTAATCTCCCTCCCCTCACACTCTTTAATCACTCACTGTCCTTGCCAAAATGCTGGGGTGTTTCCTGGACATTTTAGTCTCTACTAAAATTCAAGCCCAACTTGATGAAACCTCCAGACCTCTTGAACTCACAAGGTCAACTCTAAGCCTTGACACATTCATTCCCTAAGATCATGAAAGAACAAACACGCACACACATACACACACACACACACACACACACACACAGGCAGCTCAAACCAAGAAGGAGGCTTTCTCAATCAGAACATGTGTTTTAGATTCCCAAGTGTTCATGTCCACATGGTTGCCAGCGTAGGAGTTTCCTTAGAACACAGTTTGAAATAGTATTGATATTATTTACACATGTAAAAGAAGAGAGTCTCTAAAACAGCTTATTATTTTTATAAATCTGCTAAGTTTGATGAAGATCATTAATCATTATTGTGAAATAAAAGGCCTTTTGCTCTGAGTCACACAAAGCCAAAAAAAAAAAAAAGGTACCAAAGCTTCAACAAGCCTGGAAATGACAACGCTAAGAATTGTTCCCAAGATGGCTCTCATAGGACAACTTAGTCTCACTGTATTACTGAGTTTTTCATAAATTCTAGCTTTTACACCCAACATATCCTGAAAGCATGGGAGACCTTCTTAAAGAAACTCTCAGGGTTTTCCGCATAGCTTTTAATATCCCAAGAATTCAGGCCCCAAATGCTGTTTTTTTCCCCAGTTCCTTTGATAAAATCAAAATCATTTATAGTTTTGTCCAATCATCCAAGGCTGCTGTCACCCATGCCAAAATTTTGAGAAAACTGCCAACTCTTGATCCCATCCTGTCTATAGGAAGGTATCCAGGATGGTGAAGGGCAGAGGTTCATGCCATATAAGGATCTATTAAAGAAAATGCAGATGCTACTCCTAGAGAAGACTCAGGTGACATGAGAACTGTCTTCAAACCTGTGAAGTTCTGACCCACAGAAGAGGGTTTAGCCTTGTTCTGCTTAGATACAGAAGGCAGATTTAAGAGCAATTATTGGAAGTTGCAGAGACTAATGTTTGCCTCATGTCATGGGGGAGAAAAACCAAAGCAAACCAAACAACAGTGATCTCCAAATGTAAGGGGCCAACTGAAGAGGTTGTGAGCTCCCTTCTTCCAGGAGGCCTTCAATTCAATACTAGATCGACACTGACCATGTTTAGGAGATGGGTCACCTACAAGGCCCCATCCAACTTCTTCTGTTTTTTTGTGACTATCCTTGATGCCTCATTTGATGGCAAAGTTAAAGACCAGCATACCATTCAACCCCTGAGTTCCCTAAAGTGAGAGCCCATACCTCCTCAAGGGGAACCTTAATTATGTAATTGCCTCTTGGGTACTTTAAGTACATTTGGTTTGCAAATCATGGGATAATGGCCTTGCCTTCAATCCCACAGCAGCCCCAAAGATAGGCTCCCTCAGCACAGGACAGGTCATGTCCTTTACCACTAAGACTTACAGACATTAATAAGTTCTGAAGCTCCTCTCTTCCATCCAAGCTCATTGTCTTTCCCAGCAATTTCCCTGGATTCTCCCTAATTTCCTTAATGACTCAATGTTAAGACTTGCATGATTTTGCTAGAAGGCAATTCCACACCTACCCTTTGATTGAGTTAAGAATCCTGGCCAGACATCTGTTGGGAGATGGGCTCTTTATCTTAGTCATGCCTTCTGATTGCATTATTTGGATGAGCAGGAAAAGAAGTCATTTAAACTGATATCTGACTAAATCAAGCTCAGATTAATCCATTTTTTCCTAGAGAAATGTAAAACCAGATGTTCCCCCATTTCTGCTCTGTGATAGAACATCTTTTCACCCTAAAATCTATCTTATCTCTCTCTTCCATTCCTCCCCTCTCTCCCTAACCCTCTCTTCCCCCATTTTCCTTTATCTTCTCCTTCTCTTTCCCTCCCCTTCCCTCTCTCCAATCCCTCCCTCTCAGTCTTTCTCATTTTATTTTATTTTATTTTTGCTTTTGACAATTCTATGAGTTAATTCTCATGCTGAAGGAACTTTGGAATTCTTCCTGTTACCATTCAATAAAAGCCTCAGCAGTTATAATAAAGCATTCCAATCAGCTCATGCCTCTTCACTCCTTTTCTTTTGATTTCATGTTAATTCTAGATAATTTCTTCCCTTGGAACAAAAGTGAAAATCTAAAATGTCTCCAGTTTGACACAAATGGCACCCAACCCTTCCCCAACATTAACATATTAATGCCTTAATAGAAAATTATTTTATTATTATTACCATCATTATCTGAATTTCTTTTTTTTTTTTTTGTGGAGTTCAGCGACAGTCCAGGGCAAAGTCATTTTCCCACTGTTATTCCTTACTATTCAGTGCTCAATAGACGATGGTACAGGCAGCTAAAATGATCGCTATTTGTAACTGAAGAAAAGTATTAGGAGAGAACGTCACCCTAACTGAGCTCCCCACAAGCCTCTTTGGGACCACTTTGGTAGCAGGAAGAACAACAGCCAGGAAGTGAACATTATCCTATGCATTCTTCTTCTGTACTCATCCTATGTGAATCTGATCTCCTCTGTAAGGTCTCTACTTCCGACAGATTTTTGTTTTGCATAGCTTAATGTTTTTATGAGCAAGTAGGTGGTACAGTGGATAGAGTGTCAGGCCCAGAATCAGAAAGATTCATCTTCCTGAGTTCAAATCTGGTCTCAGACCCCTACTGGCTGTATGACTTGGACAAGTCACTTAACACTGTTTGCCTCAGTTTCCTCATCTGTAAAATGAGCTGGAGAAGGAAATATCAAACCCCTCCAGTACCTCTGCCAAGAAATGCCCGAATGGGGTTATGAAAAGTCAGACATGACTGAAAAATAACTAAGCAAAAATGAGCTTTTGAGAGAGTAACACCTATTAAAAACTTAATTCTTAAGATTTTATCAAATGCTATGCCCTGGTGATTGTGGGCAACATTTCCGTCTGTGAAAATGATTCAATTCCAGAATAGTTTATAGGTTGAGTTATGCAGGATACACTGAGGTCTGCATTTGTGCTATGAAGATTTGTCATTTGTCTGTTTATGAGAGAGAGTGAGCTTTTGAAATTAACAGCCACCAGAACATGACTTAGTAGGTTCTAAAATTGTTTTACAACCTTTAGGGTTTTGTTGCACATTCCTCACCATTTCTTCTATAATTGGACTTGATCAATCTCTCTCTCTCTCTCTCTCTCTAAATATATATATATATATATATATACATGCATCACAATTTCATTATGATGGTAGGTAGTTGTGGTGAAGTTAGTGGTGGTGATGGTTGATGGGAACAGAGTGACTGAGCTCTATGTAAACACCTAAAGGCTTTGTTTTCCAATCATCTTTCCCCTTTAGATTCTCAAGAGATGACTTAATACTGACCCCTTTGTACATACTGTCATTTGCATGAATATCACCATCAACAGAAGTGGCTTATGGTAGTGCCCCCCTCCTAGGAAAATGAATGACTCCGAATCTCAGAATCCAGGATCTGGAAGGAACTGTAGAAGTCTCTGCTCTAAACTGCATCTGAATATGACTCTTCCCCTCCCCTGCAAAGTCCTTACCAAATGGTTTTTCCAAACTGTGATTGAGTACCTCAGGAGAAGGGGAACCAATCACTTCCAGTAGTAAATCATTCCTCTTTGAGACAACTCTCATTGCTAAAAAGCCTTTTCTTACATAGAGCATAGTCTGTTTCTTTGGACACAAATAACAAGGGCCTAGAATAGCATGGAGGCAATAGGAAAAAAAAACAAGGGAGGAAAGCATTTTAAAGGCATATGAAGAAAAAAATCAATAAGACATTAGTGAGTGGCTTGGTGTGGGGAGAGTGAAAGAGGGTGAAGTGAAAGGTCATGCTGAAATTCTGAATCCAGGAGAATAAGAGAAGAAAACAGCTACCATAGACAGAGAATCCACCTTTGTTGATTTCCATAAAAGACTTTAGATAGACAGATAAATAGATAGATATCTGGATAAATGAATATAACATGTTAAATTTTTACTATTTGCTAGCTAGGCACTATGTTAAGTACCAGAGATACAAATACAACTTTTAAAAATGTCTGTATCATCAAGACACTCACACTCAGTTGGTGGAAGACAATACACAAAAAAAGGATTGTGGGGTATGGAGGGCAGTCTTAAGGCTGTTGGGAAGAAGGTAGAAAAGTCCAGAGAGTTAGTAGTAGAGCCAAGAATGAAGTGATTATGCCCTTGGCACCTCATGAACTGGACATCTAGCTTAGGGCACAACCAATTAGATGAGAAGGACTCAGGGCAAAGGCATCTCCAAGGTTGAAAGGCTGCTGCCAAGTGGAGAAGTTTGGGGAGTGAAGTATAAGGCTACGAGTTTGGGAAAAGATAATGGAATCAATGACTCTCAGAACCAGAAGGGACCTTACCGGTCTGCTCATCTAGCCCTGGATGCAAACATAGCTGCTTTCACCATTACCTCTGATGAGGGGGTTTTCTATTGTTGTTCAGTTATCCATTAATGGACTCTCCATAACCCCATGGATAACAGCTCTCCTCTACTATGTCTAAAAGTCTGTCCAAATTCATGTTCATTGTTTCCAGGATACTTATTCATTTCATCCTCTGCCATTTCCTTTTCCTTTTTATTTTATTCTTTCCCAATATCAAAGTCTTTTCCAATGAGTTCCATCTTCTCATAATGTGGCTAAAGTATCTAAGCTTCAACTTCAGTGAATAGTCTGAATCATGTTTAAGTGTTGATTGATTTGACCTCTTTACTGTTCGAGGGATTCTCAAAAGTCTTCTCCAGCACAACAATTCAAAAGCATTGATTCTGCAGCACCCAGCTTTCCTTATAATCCAACTCTCATAGCCAAACATTTCTACTGGAAAACAATAGCTTTGAATAAACAGACCTTTGTTGGCAAGGTGATGTCTCTGCTTTTCAGTATGTTGTCCAAATTTGCCGTAGCTCTCCTTCCAAGAGCAAGTATCTTTTAACTTCATGGCTACAGATGCCATCTACAGTGATTTCTGAGCCTGAGAATATAAAATTGGATACTGCTTCCATTTCTTTTTCTTCTATTTGCCATGTAATGATGGGGCCTATTGCCACGATTTGAATTTTTTGATATTATACTTCAAGCCAACTTTTACACTCTCCTCTTTCACCCTCATCAAGAAGCTTCTTAAATCCTCTTCATTTTCTAATATTGTAATGGTATTATCTTGCATATCTGAAGTTGTTGATATTTCTGCCAGTAACCTTAATTCCAGCTTTTGATTTATCTAGTCTGGCATTTCACATGACACACTCTGCATATAAGTTAAATAAGGTGATAATATACAGCCTTGCCATACACTTTTTCAATCTTGAACCAGTTATTCCATGTTCAGTTCTAATTGTTGCTTCCTGGCCTCAGGAGACAAGTAAGATGGTTTGTTATTCCCATCTCTTTGAGGACTTGTCACATTCTTTTGCAATCCACCCAGCCAAAGGCTTTTAGTTTGGTTAATGAAACAGAAGTAGATGGTTTTTTTTTTCTGGAACTCCCATATTTTCTCCATAACCCAAGAAATGTTGGCAATTTGGTCACTAGTTCCTCTGCCTCTTCAAAACCAACCTTCTCTCCTGGTAATTCTCAGGTCACATATTGCTGTAGATTGCTGGCATGTTAAATGAGTATAATTGTTCAGGAATTTGAACATTCCTTGGCATTACCCTTCTTTCTAATTGGATCATAAACTGATCTTTTCGAATTCAGTGATTGTTGTTGAGTTTTCAAATTTGCTGGTGTATTGTGTGCAGCACTTTAACAGCATCATTTTTTAGGATTTTAAATTGCTTAGCTAGAATTCCATCATTTCCACTAGCCTCATTGTTAGTAATGCTTCTTAAGGTTTTCATGATATGGAATTATGAGTTATTTATCAGGCAGGGTAAGCTCAAAATTGCCCTGACACATATTAATGAAGATGACCAAATTATTATTAGAGGGAACAGTCCAATACTTAGAGAAAAGGTCTGGGTCAGAGAGGAGCCACCCATGTAGATAACTGAAGCCCTAACAATGGATGAGATCTCTGAGACAGAAAAAAACACAGAAAAAGAACAGTGGCCAAAGACTGAGCCTTTGACATGTATTTGAAACATAGGAGCTTAATCTGGGATCTGTGAACAGATAGATGGATAGACAGATGATAGATAGATAGGTAGATAGGTAGGTAGGTAGGTAGGTAGATAGATAATGCATTTCAGGAGAATTAGCTTTTCTATACTACATCTTTAATTTTATGCACATAAAATTCTGAGAAGGGGTAGTTAAGCTTCAACAGGCTGCCAAAGAGGTCCATCACACACACACACACACACACACACACACACACACTTAATAACCTTTCTTTAAAGGGCAAGTGGAAAAAGGAGTATGACTCATAATATAAGTACCATATGGGACCTTAGAGATCATGTATCATTGAATTAATAAACATTAGTTACTTACTATATGCCATGCATTATGCTAAATTCTGAAAATATAAAGAGGCAAAAGAGAATCCCTGCCCTCAAGGAACATATGATTTAATGCAGAAGAGTATATGCAAACCAGTATATAAAGGCAAGCAATATATAGGAAAGATAGCAGATGATTAGCAGAGGAAAGGAATTACAATTAAGAGAGGCTAGAAAAGGCTTCCTGTAAAGGATGGGATTTTAATTGTGACTTTAAGGATGTCAAAGAATAGAGAAGGTGAAGTTGAGGAGGGAGAGCATTCCAGGCATGGAGGACAGTCAGAGAAAATTCTCTGAGTCAAGAAGAGATGGAGTGTCTTCTTTGTGGAACAGCTGGGAGGCCAGCGTACCTGGATCAAAGAAGGTGGGAGTAAGAAGAAAAAAGACTAGAAAGGCAGGAGAGGACTAGGTTATGAAGGACTCCAGATGCTGAACAGAGAAATTGTATCTGATTCTGGAGGTAAGAGAGGGCCACTGGAGCTTATTGAGTATAAGACCGACATGGTTGGACCTGTGCTTTAGTAAAGTCACTTTGGTGGTTGAATGGAGGATGGACTGGAATAGGGAGAAACTTGAGATGATTAGACCCGCCAGCAGCTACAATAGTCCAGGCTTGAGGGTATGAGGGCTGGCAATAGAGTGTGGGGAGAAAGTGACTCACTCAACTAGTGAGCTTCTGGGATGGAATTCCAATCCCTGCTTCTGACTCCAAGTGTAGTGAATGCTCATCCCACTTCACCATATTGCCTGTCCATGTTCAAGTCTATCCTCATTCTTGTTCATGATGAATTTGGAACCGTGAATAAAATAAGGAACTTCCAAATTTACTTGAACTATTAACTTTGGAATTTCTTAAATAAGTTATGCTGACAACGTTTGGAGTGACTGCCTTGGCTGGGGATGGGGGAGGAAGGGTATAAGGCGCTAAAGATCCTGGGACTTGTATTTCTTCCCAAACCAGGAAAATCGGAAGATAACTCAAAATTAAGACTGAGAGGTAAAGTTCTGTGATGCAGTAGGAGTGTTAGAATTTTGGAGAGGTTGTGGATAAGAGAGATGAAAAGCAAGGAAGAGACTTGGATAGTGAAAGTCTGAGAGGTATTGGAGACATCAAAAGCTGAACATCAGTTATTATAGGGCTAGCGTCCCCAGTCCTGGATTTAGCAAGCTGAGGAAGAATCGGTAGCAGTAAATCATTATTGATAGAGAAATGCAAATTAAAATGACTCAGGGGCAGCTAGGTGGTGCAGTGAATAGAGCCAGCATCTTGGAGTCAGGAGAACCTGAGCTCAAATCTGGCTTCAGACACTTAATGCTTACTAACTGTGTGACCTTGGGCAAGTCCCCAATTGCCCTGCTTTCCTCCCTCCAAAAAAAAGAAACAACTCTGAAGTACAACTTCATTCTTATTAGATTGGCTAATATAACAGAGAAGGAAAATGATAAATGTTAGAGAAGATTGGGAAAATTGGGACACTAATGCACTGTTAGTGGAGTTGTGAACTGATCCAACCATTCTGAAGAGCAATTTGGAACTATGCCCAAAGGGCATTCAAACTGTGCATACATTTTGATCCAGCAATACCACTACTATGTCTGTATCCCAAAGAAATCAAAGGAAAAAGGAAAAATTCTACATGTACAAAAATATTTGTAGCAGCTCTTTTTGTGGTGACAAAGAACTGGAAATTGCTGGAGATGTGCATAAATTGGGGAATGGCTGAACAAGTTGTGGAATGTGAATGTAATGGAATACTATCATGTTATTAGAAATGATAAGCAGGCAAATTTCAGAAAAACCTGGAAAGACTTACTTGAACTGATGCAAAATGAAATGAGCAGAACCAAGAAAACTCTGTACACAGTAACAGCAGCACTGTGCAATACTTATCTATGATTGACTTAACTTTCCTCAACAATACACTGATCCAAGACAATTCCAAAAGACTCATGATGAAAAATGCTATTCACATCCAGGGAAAAAACTGATGGAGTTTAAATGTAGATCAAAGCATATATTTTCACTTTATTTTTTTCATTTTTTTTTCTTTTGGTCTGTTTTTTCTTTCACAAAATGACAATTATAGAAGTCTGTTTCACATGATTGCTCACATATAACCTATATCAAATTGCTTACAATTTTAGGGAGGGAAGGAGAAAATAAAATTTCCTTTTACATGTAATTGGAAAAAATAAAATACTATCAAAATTTTAAAATAGAAACTGGCCGTGTAACCTTGAGCAAGTTACTTAACCCCAATTGCTTTAAAATAAGATGTTTTTTTTTAAATAGAATTTGTAGCAGCACAGGGAGCAACAATCAAAAAAGGAAACTCAAGGAAGGAAGGAAATTAATAATGATAATTAATAATAATAATCACTATCATTTATATAGTACCTACTATGTGTCAGGAATTGTGGACAAAATACCATTGTTCAGACTTCCTCCTCGGTGGTGTTGCATGCACATTTTATTCTCTGTCAATCATCCAGTTTTATTTAGAGGAATCTTCATGGAAACGTGGGCAACTCATTGTCCATGTGTAAAGGATGTGTCATAGATGGCCAACAACAAATTCTGGGAATGTACAGAGATAGAGACAGGTTTTTAGGAGTCCCATATATAAGATTATGGCCTCACAGGTCCATTGCTACAGGTGTTCCATACTTGTACAGATCAGCTCCCCTCCCACCACCCTCAATGCCTTATAATTCTGAGAGATTTTCCATGAATCTTCTGTGGAGGATCCACCAATTCAACTCGTTAGCAAACTCTGATTGTGACCCCCTTTAAGCTAAGTCTCCCCCACCTCTAAAGTCTGATAAACGTACAGGGCCTGGTCCAGGGTGATCACTTGTAAAGCCACAATATGGTCAGGTTCTCCAGCACCCATTTCACTGCCCCATCCTATCATTGGCCTTTGCTAACCAGTTCCACATCTGTGCTCTTGTCTAGATCCACAGTCATCAAAGAAAGAGGGTCAGAGAATGGAGCCCTATGGATCAGAGTGGGATGAGATCACTAGGACCAAAGAAAGTCCAGAAAGAAGTAGGTGCAGAGGGTCAGCCTCATGTCCTACCTCCCAGTCACTGGCCAGCACACAGTGAGCACCACTGAACACACCCTTTGGAACTCTGGGCCAGGTGTCGACCTATAGCTACACTGGAGGAGGGGGTCTCTTCCTTTAATGATATAAGAACATTGTAATGAAAAACCCTCCCTCAGGTTTAAAGGCTTCTAGCTTGATGTGACGACTCTTCTCAGAAATCTTGGTGAGCTCATGCAGCATGAAAGTTGTCATTAAGTGCAATGGATAAACAAGCAGCTTTAAATAGGAGTGTGGGGCTGCTGAGGGCCCCTGTGACTGGAAATACGTCTGAAGAGAGCTTCCTAGATCCATAAGGCCATAACTCCTCCCCTCTGCTCAAAGCCAGGCTGATCATTTGCAGACAATCTATTTCCATTTCTCCAAGCTCTCCTCTTCCTTGGTTCTGGGTTATAATTTCATTAGCTTCACAAGAAGCTTGTCTGCAACAATGGCAGGTTGATGCTGTGTGTATTTCAAAATGTCATTTGAGCCATGTGGTGGCATCTAATGAAGATGAATGCTTTAATCAAACTACATTAAGCAAAAAATTATTTAACTCTCCACAAGAGTCAGATCTCACAA
Organism: Petaurus breviceps papuanus; assembly: GCF_028583685.1. Taxonomy (NCBI): domain Eukaryota; kingdom Metazoa; phylum Chordata; class Mammalia; order Diprotodontia; family Petauridae; genus Petaurus; species Petaurus breviceps. Next base: position 5,853,570 of record NW_027185872.1, on the reverse strand, counting down.
CCTCCTAGAGAGAGCTTTTGATGAGATTAAGCTTGGGTCTGAGTATAGTCAGTCCTTGGTTTGAGAGCTTACTTCCTTGTGTCTGAGTGTGTTTGAATGAGAACCGTGGCTCTCACTCAGCTGGTGGCCAGCTGGTGGCATTGGCCATTATTCAGTGCATCTCCTTCCTGCACCAGCACTGACTCCCACAGAGGTCACATTTTTCCTGCATAGTGTTTCACAGATACAGCTCTGACATTGGGGTGCAGTTGTCCCAATTTCTGGAACACCCCAACGAAGCCGATCCAAAGAGCCCAATAGTGACATAGGTCCCACGAGCCCCAGGCCAGAAAACAAGAGTCTATCAGAGATGATCAGAAAGGAAGACTCTGTTACAGCCCCCAGAGCTATCAAACTCCTCACACAAACATTCTCTCCCTGAGCCTATTAATGAGGCAATTAGCATAGAGAGAAATGCAGATCGAAAGTGGTTATGGGAAAATTGGAAATTAAAAGAAGCCACATTCAAGCTGCTGAACACTGAATGATCTTCTCTATATGCTCATTACCTTAGAGGGAAAGCAGGCCTCCCCATTAAAAACAAATTTCTGTCAAGATGGTGGTGGGTGGCATGCTTTTCTTCCCAAGACACAAGTACCAGATGGCAGTGCTCACCATAGTTTGGACACCCCAGTCTGCAGGCAATTCAAGCACCAAGCTTTCATAAGGAATAAATCAGCTTTCCTTCGAGGAATTAAAGGAAAGCAGGAAAACAGGGGTAGGGCTGGGGGAAGGAGGGAGAGACACTCCCCTCCAAGTTGCCATCTGCCCTATGATCAGGAGGCACCTCTCTCTGTTCTCAAACCAAGGGAGGCAACATACCGTGTTTCCCCGATAATAAGACCTATCCCGAAAATAAGCCCTCCCCTTACTGTGTAAGATTCCTCTAAAATAAGCCCTATTGAGATTGCTACTGTAGTGAAGGTGATCCCCTGCGCTACATGCTACATTACAGTACCCTCTGTATGCACCGTCCCCGCCCCACCCGTGAAATGCACGCCGCACTCCGAGCTGCATCCAATCAGAGCTGCAGCAGTGAGTGCGTCATCCTATTCTTCCCCAGTGATTTGCTTATTGAATAAAGGTACATTTTTTTGTTCACATTTATTGCTGTCAATGTTCATTAAAATAAGCCCTCCCCTGAAAATAAGCCCTCTGGTGTTTTTCTGTCCAAAAAATTTAATAAGACAGTGTCTTATTATCGGGGAAACACGGTAAGTGAAGTGGTCATCAAAGTACCAAGCGACCCATCGACTCTAAATGTTGCAGCATTCTTGAGGTTCATGAGAAGTAGTCTTAGACCCAGTCACTCTCATGTTTTCTTTTCTTTTGAATGTTCTGCAAACTATTTCATAGGCAGATGGAATGCCTGCCTTTTATAATGGGGGGGGGGGAGGAAGAGGAGACAGGCATTTATTAAACACTATGTACCAGAAACTATTAAATGTCACACAAATACCTCATTTGGTCCTCACAACAACTCTGTGAAGCAGATACTGTCATTATCCCCATTTTACAGCTGAGTACACTGAGGTGAACAGAGGTTAAGTGAATCGCCCAGGATGACACATCTAGTAAGAGTCTGAGACCAGCTTTTAAATCAGTTCTCCCTGGTTCTAGGCCTCCTGTTCTCTCCACTGACCCACTTCACTGCCAATGATGATTACACTGGTAATTAGAGGAAGAGGAGGAGGAGGAAGAGGGGGAGGGAGGTGAAGAGGAAGAGGAGGAGGAGGAGGTAAGCTTAGGATCCTAGCGTGAAAAATGTTCCCTTGGTGCTCCAGAAGGCCCACTCAGTCCACTTCACAGTGACACACTGAAAAAACTAGAGTGTGCCTTGAGGAAGGAAAGTGGTCTAATTATCCTTCCAAGCACACAAGTGGCTAAATGGGAACAAGTTGTGCTCTCCATTAATGGGCCAAATTAAGACAGATTCCGCTGGATGCAGAGTCACAAGAAAACCCAGAGTGCACTGAGGCGGCACTGCCCCACCCCGTCACTCAGTGCCTTTCGGACCTCAGGCAAGGCGCTGCGCCACCCTGGGCCTCAGTTTCCTCGTCTGTAAAATCATGGATCAGATGAGATCGCTTCTGAAGCCCCTTCAAGCTCACATCTGTGATGTTTTGGGGTTATCTGGTCCAACCCTCTCACTTTAAGGCAGGGAACAAGGGCTTATCAGGTACTGTGAGGTTCCAGTCGTGCTCAGCACTTAACAAACATTCTCTTGTATGATCTTCACAACACTATTGGGATGGTGCTATTACTATCCCCATTTTTCAGAGGAGGAAACTGAGGACACCAAAGTTAGATGACATGTCCAGGGTCACACAGCTAGGAAGTGTCTGAGACCCCATTTGAGCTAGATACCCCTGAGTCCTGGACAGCTCCCAGTGAGTTGTGGCGCATTGAGCTGCCTCGTAGGGGATGAGGAAAGTGCGAGCAAGCGAGTTCCGTGACATGGTCCCGGTCGCCTAGTGGTTATTCTTCTCTGTAGACAGGATTTTAACGGAGCTCTGCTGACTCCCAGAAGTCATCACGGGCGGCGAGCAAATGCTCTGATGATTTGTGTTCGGTCCAACCTTCCTGAAGGACCAGAAGGACCCCAGGAGTCACCTCGGGGTTTGGACACGTCCCCGTGGACCCAGCTTGTCCAACGCTGCCCAACTGTAATGTAATGCCAAGGAAAGGCAACTTCCCAGGTTCAAAATACCAGCATAGGTGCTCTCTATTTTATTCAGTAACAAACCCAGAACAGAGAAGATCAAAACATGACATCATTCAAAATACAGCATTTACTAAGTGTGATTAAATAATCTCCAAGGCCTACCCCACCCCAGGACTTTCCAATCATTCAATCAATTACAAAGTCTCTGTTCCAAATACTTCTCCACCCCTAGGCTATACCTTAATTAAGTCCACCACAAAGCCCCTCTTCTCAAATGGAGATTAGTTTCCAAACATAAGTAAAATACATTCATTTGCTCAACCATAGAACACAAAAAGGTCAAAAGTTCCCCACCCTGGATCACAATTGAATCTACCCCAGAGTTACATCAAGTTTAAACACAGCACTTAATACCCAAATGGAGGTCTTTTCTTCATCTTGACACGAGGCAAGTTCTCAGCAATCTTAGTTCCTGGGGAGACAAGGCTTAGCAAGGCCATAAGATACATTGCCAGTCCCTTCATGAATTCATCCTCTGTCTGTAGAACAGTCCTAGAACCCCTGAACACATTAGCAAAGCCCTCTCCCAGGATTTCTGTAAACATACAACAAGAAAATCCTTCTTCAGGGCTTCTGAACCAACAGAAAGGCTCCCAGACCCCTGCAACAACAGCACTGTCCTTCACCAGTGGACAGTATTCATTCTGTCTGCCGGACAGTCTCCAGACCCCTGCAACAACAGTACTGTCCCTCACCAGTGGACAGTATTCACTCTCAGTACTGTCCCTCACCAGTGGACAGTATTCACTCTCTGTCTGCAGGACAGTCTCAGGCCTTCTTAACCAAATGCCAGGTTCCAGGACTTCTTCAACAGGACAGTCTTTCACCAGTGGACAAATCTGGCAAAATAACATCAAAACAGACAGACAAAGTACCAGCAAAACAGCCATGTCTCCTCAGTCCTTGGCAGCTCAGGGGGCAGGTCTCAAAAGTCCAGGGCAATTCAAAGCGGCCACCAGCAATCTCTTAGTCTCTCTCCACGAGGTGCTGCTTCCAAAAAGAACTTCCGCCTCTCTCTAGTGTCTCTCCAAATCTATGTCACCAGCTCCTCCCAGTCAGGACTTTCTTTTCACATCAAAAAGTCCATCCCACAGGTGGGATTAACAAGCTCTGGGTTTTAATACAATCAATTTGAAAACCAAGCCCAATACAGGGGAATCTCCACATTCCATTACTATCACACCAACTCTCCCACCTTCTCTTCTGGGCTCCAGTAGCTTCTGGCTTTCTGACTCAGTGATGGAAAAGCTCCTTGTGGGGAGGGGCTATTTAGGTTCTGCTTTTGGAGTCCCAGGGCCTAGCGTGGCGCCTGGCACAGAGTAGGGGCTTGGTGAAGTCTTGGCATAAACTGAACGAATGTTCACAGACCGGGACGCTTCTGAAATCTGTCTCTGCTATGGAAGCTCTGACCAGCTTTTTTAAGGCTCCAATCTCTTTCCTAGTTCCCAGACTTTGAGGACTCTTCCACCCTGATTGGAGACGGTGCCATCATTTTTCAAGCATGGAAGATATATCACAAGACATGCCCTGGGCAAGAGATAGCGGACGTCCCTGAAAACTGTTGGAGAGACCGTGGGCCACAGATGTTGGGAGCCACTTCAGAGCTACCCGTACTACACAGAAATCTTCTGTGAAGGTATCGAGCTGAGCTGTAGAATCCTAAGCTGCCGATGGTCTGAGGGCCGTCAGTGACCTCTAAAACTGGGCAACCCCATTTGGTCTCCAATAATCAGAAACTTATCCTAGAGGCTCTACAGCTAACTGGGATTGGAATCTTCTACAAACACACACACACACACACACACAAACGTATGCACACATATATACCCACGCTCACACACATTCATGCATAGACGCACGAGCATGCTTATATACATGTGCACACACATGTGTGATACATATGTATTAGTAGACACGGACATGAACGCACATACTAGTCTTGCACATTCACACACATACACATGTGCATGCATATATGCACACCTGCATGCTCGTGCACACATTCGCATGCACACGTTTGCACACACTCACACATGCACACGTATACACAGTGCACACACACGTGCA
>NW_027185872.1:5812399-5848729 GCF_028583685.1 Petaurus breviceps papuanus | reverse complement strand
CACACACTCACACATGCACACGTATACACAGTGCACACACACGTGCACAGACATGCACATGCTCCCAGCTAAGCCTTCCTCCCCCCATTCTGGATTCTTGCTCTGTTTGCTGGGGCCACCTCTCTCCTTCACTACCCTCAGGCAGCCCCTGGAGTCCATCCCAAGCCCTCCTGAGATCTGCCAGTCTATCTGTCATTGAAATATCACTCCCCTGCAAGGCTTTCCCTCCATTAGAATGCCCATTAAGCAGCTTGTTTGTCCACTTCCCATAAAGGCAATCGTGCAAATTGGACAAACACAGCCTGCCTGCCACGGGGAGAGCAGATGTGTTTCCCCCGGTCGGCAGTCACTGCGTTCACCTTCATTACACAAGTGAATTTTACAGCGAGGGGGAGCGGGGGCTCCCAGACCTGGAAAGCCCAGGCAGTGGAAGCAGATGGCTCCTAACCAGATTATCATTTCCCTGCTGTTGTTTCTAATTACGGAGTCAAGCACACACACATACTTTTTCATTAGCAGTGGCCTGACCAAAGCAGCCCTGTTTGGGGTTTGCAAAGGCCCTGGCATTTGGAGCTGCACTTTCCTGCACCTCTTCCTGTCTGGTGATCCTCTGACTGTGATCCCCTCGGAACTCACTCTTGGAAGCTTCCTTTCATTGCCTGAAGTAGTAACAAAAACTTATCCTTATCTTAGCAATAATAGCGCCTCCGGCTCTGTTTCTGCTGCCCAGTCACCCAGGATGGGGGTTGATCACAGGCACTTTCACTCCCCTGCCCCTTGCGAGAGTGCCAAAGGAGGTGACCACTGGCTACGAGCCCCTTCAGCAGCGGGAGTCACTGACCTTCAGAGCTTCTGGGCTGGATGTCACAACCTCCCCAACCACTGGTCTTTGCTGATGTTCCTTTAGAATACCTGCCAAGGCCCCTCTTAAAGGAGAAGATCACTGTCTCTCAAGAACACTTACAGTAGCCAGTCATTTCCAGAGACTGCACATCGGGAAGGGACTTTCCCTTCCTCTGCGATGCCCCTATCTTTCGTTGATCAGTCAATAAGCATGTATGCCCTAGGCTCTGTGTGAGACACAGACACAAAGCAGCTCAATCTCTGGCCCTCTAGGTTTGCATTGGTCCTGGATTTGGCCCATCACAACCACTCAACTATAACCCCCAGGAGGGCCTGAGACTGTTTAGAAAAAGCCAATCTTCTATTGAGTGAATGACCAAGTGAGTGTATAGACTAGATGGGCCTATTAATGAATGGATGGCCATACAGATGAATGAAGAGCCAGGGCAGGGCCAGCCAAGGCTCATCCCAGCACACTTGGGTCTTTTCTTGGGCTCTCTAAGCCAGCAGTCATTTTTACGCCTCAGAGGGAGTGAGAGCAGTTGGCCCAGACATGTGGCTGTCTGTTTAAACATCACCAAGTCCTATAGATATTTCTTGTGTAATATCTCTTGAATACCCCCCCCCTTCCCTCTGCCCTGCCTGCACCTGGGGCTGGCTTCATCCCTCATGCCTGCACTCCTGCAATAGCTTCTGGGGGTCTGCCTGCCTCATACTCTCCCTGCTCCCGTCCAGCCTATAGTCAGGCAAGAAGGTGATTTTCCTAAAATGCAGATCTGGCCAGGTCACATCCAAGACAGAAAACTCCAGTGGCTCCCTATGGATCCCAGGATCAAATAAAAAAAATCCTGTCTTTGGGTTTGAAATCCCTGTCACCTGCCCCCTCCTGCCCTGCCCCCACTCCATGAACTCTACATTTCAGTAGCTCTGCCTCCTCATTGTGACCCCTCCTCCATGTCCCCCTTTGCCATGGCCCCCTGAGTCCCCTCCTCACCATGGCCCCCCTCACCATGGTCCCCCTCACCATGGTCCCCCACTGCGGCTCAACCTTGCCATGGCCCCTCTTGTGACCCTCTTGCCATGCCTCCCATTGTGAACCCCCTCAACAAGGCCCTCCTGTCTGTGGTCCCCCCACTGTGGTCCCCCTCTCCATGGCCCCTCTTGCCATCAATCCCCTCTCCATAGCCCCCTTTGTGACACCCCTTGCCATGGTTCCCCACTGTGGCTCCCTTTCCATGGCTTCCCCCCTACTGTGGTCCCCCCTCTGAAGTCCCCCTCACTGTGGTGCTTGGCTCTCTATCTCTTAAATCCAGAGGCTGTCTTCGGCTTGTCCCCCATGCTTTCGAATCTCTCTTTGCTAAGCAAAAGAGACAGCACTGGTAAAGCACTTGGCCCCAAGAGGCAGGCACAGAGTCCATGCTCAGTAAATGCTTGTCCAGTGACTTCGGGTGTGACTGATTCTTTGTGACCCCATTTGAGTTTTTCTTGGCAGATCATTTCCTTCAGATCATTTCCTTCTCCAGCTAATTCTTACTAAGGGTCACACACCTGGTCAGTGTATGAGGCCAGACTCAGAAGGAGGAGTCTTCTTAACCCCAGACCCTGCTGTTTTACCCCATGTGCAACCCAGTTTCCCTGGCTTCCCCAAGTCCCAGCTAAAAATCTGGCTTTCTACAAGAAGCCTTTCGCCACCGTTAACGCTAGTGATCACAGCGGTTTGAATGTGGCTTCCGCCTCCTTGATAATAGCATTTTTTTTTCTTTCCTTTGCATCCCCACCATTTAGACCAGTGCCTAGCACACAGCAGACACTTAAAGCTTGTTGATTGACTGAAAAGAAGTCATGGAGAGAGTCTCCAGGCACTTGGACCTTCCTAGAGAGAAAGAGAATGGTCTGGGCACAATCAGATGCTGAGTTCTGGGGATACAAAGACAGCTGTGACCATCGCCTCCCCTCCAGGGGCTTACATTGTACAGGAGAGATCAGGAAATGGCTCTACATGGTATAAACAGGAGGCAACAGCTGATGTGAAAAGCCTATCAGGAAGCACCAACTGATTGGAAAGCAGATAACTGTCATCTACAGCTGACCTCTGCGTGTTCTGACTGCTGGTGCATCTGGTGACTGGCCTTCGACCAAGATGTAGCCACACATGAGGCAGGCCTTCCAAGGCTAGACACAAACCCCCAAGTGCAAAGACACAATGAAAGGGAAGACCGAGTCATCTGTCTCTATGTCTCTGTGTGTCTCCCCATCTCTCCTCTGTCCCTCTTTCTCTCTGTCTCTTTGTCTCTTTCCCTTCTCCTTCCTCTCCCCCCCACCATTCCCACCACATCCATACCTTTTGCATGGACTGAATGCCAAGCACTAGTTTAAAGGGAAGCCTGGCTTGCTGTCCTCTCTTCGGCATACTGGACCCCAACAGCCTCACCCTCAGTGTACTCTGGTGCCCTTTCCAGGCATTGTCTGCATCCATGGCCTCCCCCCCTCCTCCCTGAGCCAGCTGAGCTGCCTTCCCCCCACCCAGACTCAGAGAGTCTGAAGAATCTGGGACAAAAGCATGGGCACTGCACTCCTGCCTTGTTGAGTAAGGGTTTACTATGATACTCACCCAAGCCCACATGAGCGTCTGCATACACACAGTTACAATTCGACACAAGAGCTGTTCAAATGAGCAAACACGCAATAAATCCCTACTGTGCACAAGGTCCCTAAAAGCCCAATATTCTAAATTAATGCCTTCAGGTCTTCAGAAGGAAAATAAAACCTGCACACAGAAGAAGGAGGAGGCTTGTTCCACTCAGCCCCAACGGAGCAGCTTGTAAACCAGTGGGCTGCCATTATGGGCTGGACGTTGTGCTTCACTCAAGGAAGGATTACTCAGCATATTACTAAGCTGTGAAGTATTTTTTAATGAAATGGGCTGCCTTTTAAGGTAGTGACCTCCTTGTCACTGGAAGTCTTCAAGGATGGGTTTATTGGTCAGTTGAAGGGATTCTGGGTAGGAGATGCCTGTGCTGGGTGGGAGGGTAGGGAGGCTCACAGTTTCTTTCCAACCCTAAGAAAATGTCATTTCCTAAGGATATAAAGTTTTAACTTCATCCTAGATAAACCAGGCCCTTGAATTTCACTTTGTGTTTTTCCTGGATTCTTTGGCCATAGGCAAGTCCAGTTGAGGCCAGAGAACTCTCTTAGGATGTGCCCAGATCCCCTCCATGGGAAGTGCTGGGGAGAGGCCCCATCTGGGCCCATCCAAGGTTGAGCCCATATGGAAGACCTGAGGCTAATGTAGTAGAAGGGGCTGGAGCAGGGGTGGGGGAGGGGGACAGAGGCCCTGACAGGGGCATGACTGTCCCAGGTTCACCCAGGCAGGAGTGGCTGCATTTGCATCTGGCTTCTCTGACTTGAGAGCTGGTACTTGTTCCATTTTCCATATTTGTCAATGGATCTTTTCTAGGGCTGATTGAAGTGGTTTTAATGAGGGGCTTTAGGAAGGGAAGAAGAGGCTGGGGGAGCATTTAGCATAAGGTTCTTTATTCCCTCTCACCTGGAGGGAATAACCCAGATGTACATAATGCTAGGACAGGGAATCTTCCCTAACTGTCTGGCTACTGCCTTATCATTAGAACATAATTGGGAATACATCGAAGACTTGGCCAGAGTTTCCTTGGGTCCAAATGTATGGTAATCATTCTAATGATATTCAAGTAAGCTTTTATGTTTGGGGATGGCCGTGCAACCTGCTCAAAGCGGACAATAAAGCCCTGTCATTACTGCTCATTTTTATTCCCTAACACTTACAAAAGTATCAACCATGAGCCCATCTGACAAGAAAACTGTATTAGAGAGAAAAGGTCAAAATGACCTCTTCGAGGAATGAGAGCAGTAGATTCTAAGCTAATGACCAGGCTAAAAAGAAATCCTGCAGAGGAAAAAAAAAGAAATCATCAAGTACATTCTCGTGGATAACTCTTTGGCCTTCAGAGATGAAGCTCATTGGCCCTTTGAAACCCAAGCCCTCTGAGCTAAGAGTGTATCCATCCTTTTAACTGCCCCAACTCCAGCACCCATGCCTGGAGGATGGATGGAAAGGAAGCTCCATAAACACTAGGTAACCTTTGGTCTGTTAATGCTGGAAACAGAAGGTCATTCAGGTAATGTCCTAAATTATAATGAGCCCCTTTAATACTCAGCCCCAGCCTGATAGCATGTTACTGTGATGCTATGGGAGCAAGATGGTGCAGGGAATTCCAAAGCACCTGGAAAGCTCAGGGATAAAGCACATTGAGGGCCAGAAGGCTGATAGTTCAAAGGCACTTAACTGTACCCCACCTTTACTCCCACCTTTGTTGGGCTCTGGCAGAGGCTTCCAAAGATTCTGCTTTCCAAGAATTGCCATTCCCAGACTCTTCTCCACCTGCTTTTGGCAGCTGGGCAGCCAGCATTGGGATTGTTTCTGACTGGACTCAGAACACAGTCAGGGGAGTCGGGAACATGGAGCTCTAGGGAAATGGGAGTGAGGGGCAGTTACCAGGTATGGAGCCTCCTGGATGGTTGACACAGAGCCGAAAAATCCAAAGGAAGAATATGTCAATACTCTTCTTAATTCGTTTTCTCAAGTATCATTTCCTCTTTACTGAGTAGATTGGATAATGGAAAGTTCAAGTCTAAACAGGGTGAAACAGGGCCTCCAAGCCAGGAAAGCACAGAACTGATGGAGAATGGACATTCACCTTCTCCCGATGCACAATTTTCATTGTTATTGAATCAACGAGAAGAATAGACTGCTGTTGACATGCGGCAGACCTGTGACATTTTCCAGCTACTTGCTGTCTATCTCATTTCAGAATGTTCTTGTGATGACCTTGCCTAGTTCAGGCTTATGTCAAGCTTGGTGCAGGCTCATTTTCCCCTCCACTGTTTTTTGCTGTATTTGGGGAGGCTGCTGCTTGTAACTTTCTGCCAGTTTCCTAGGTATTGATTTACAAATAGTTTGTGCTTTAAAGCAGGGGTGCCCCCAGCTACCGCGCCTCTGCCCTTGTAAAGAAGGATAGACTGATGAAAAGTCAAGGAATAGACATGAGGCTTTCCCAAGCAGTTTTCTGGAGCAGACCACGTTTTAAGAGCCACACAATTGGCTGACCCATTATACTCACTGCTTACTAATTAACAACCCAAACAAAAACATGTTTGACTGGCTTGAGAAAACAGTCTAAAGGCTGTTTGTTTTCCCAAAAGATGTTCCCATATGCTAAAATTCTGCTAAACACTTGGGACATGCAAAAACAGAGATAATTGTATTCAATAATCTTCTCATTTTCAAAATATCAAATGATTCATAAAAATAGAAATCTATGTTTTCCAAAGATGTAACCAATATTATGGCGACCTCACAGATTCCAAATGGAAAGGGGATTCCTACTGAGGTCCCAGTGTAGGGAATGGAGTCAGGAAGCCCTAGATTCAAATCCTCCTTCACTGTCTGTTTGTCGCTGACCAAGTCACAGGCCTCAATTTCCTCACCTGTAAAATAGTATTAATAACAGCACCCACCTCCCAGGCTTGTTGTGATGGCAGAATGCGATGCTATTTAAAAGCATTCTGCAAACATTCAAGTGCTCTGTAAATGGCTGTGATGGTGGCTACAGCCTCCTCCTACTCATCATGTCATTGAGGTGGTTAGACGGCTCACCTATGGGCCAAGCACTGTGCTGGCACGTTTTTGCAGATATGATCTCATTTGTTCCTCACAAGAGCCCTAAGAATGTGATCGTCCCCATTGGACAGTCGAGGCAAGCATGATAAAAGCTAAGAGGTGTCTGGGGCCAGATTTGGGGTTCTCACAAAAGGATCAAAGACTTGGAGCAAGGCTTCCAATGTATTGGGCAGAAGAGTTGGTTAATGTGAATAAAATATGAAATTAAATTAAATTAAAATATGAAAGAACAGTTGGTTAATGAACAACCAGCAAGAGGAGCCGGGGAATACACCCCTTGCTGAGATTTGGGTCTAGGGATGATGGAGACAGACGGAGTGGAGGACAGGGGCTTCTCCAGCATTTCAAAGCTCTGTGATCAGGCAGGATGTGTACACCCTGCCTGGGTGCTGTACGCAAGTCAAGGCCATTGAAGAAAGTCTCTCTCTAGCCAACTCTCTGCCCGAGGAATCTCTCTGGGCATGAGCCTCTCTGAATTTGGTCAGGTCTAGTTCTGTACAGCTGAGGGAGGCCTACCCAACTGATGGGCCTGCCTGAACAGCACTCTCATGGTACCACCATTGAAAAGGTGACTTCACCTCCATCCCTCAATGAAACATGGAAGAACCAGAGGACAGCTTCATTAGATAAATCTGACTTCCAGAATTATCATGTGGCACAATGGAAATGAAATACCGCTTTGCTTCCTTGATTACCCAGATAATGCCCTAGGTAGTCATTCAGTGTGATGGGTCCATTACATCTATGTTGAGATGTCCCAGAAGGACATACTACAGCATTCAGTCAGCTGCTCAGGAGGCCCCCAGGATATGTCTGAAAAGCCTACACTTCAGTCTGGTGTGATTAACACAGACCACTGCATGCCAACTCACATTACTTGTGAAAAGGTCAAAAACGGAGCTCTGAGAGCAGGCAGAAGGACCTTCGTCCGAGTCTTACTGCTAAATAATATATAGAGGAAGTCCTGGCTGGGTCTGCCTCTTGACTCTGGTATTAGCACGTAACCCTGTACGCTCAATTGGCATCTTTGAGAGGTAGCATGGTGTGGGGGCTGGGAGGAAAGGACTGGCTGGACTTGGAGGCTGGAAGACCCAACATCCAATCCAGTCACTTCAGATGCTCAGAAGGATGACTGTGGCTAAGTCTCTTGACCTCTTGAATCTGAGATGCCCTCAAATAGGGTGATTGAGTTCAATGACCCTGAATAGCTTGCAGCACTAAAATCTCTGACACTATAGTCTCAGTTTTCTCATCTGTAAAATGGTGACTCTATGGGCAGAGGAGCTGCGAGGCTCAATGAGAGAAATGGATGTGGAGTTCTCTGTAAACTTTCAAGGTCAGTATAAACATGTGCCCACCCCAGAATGAAGCCCCTCAAGTCCACCTCTCTCCTCTCCAGGAGCTATCACAAAGAACACTCAGGTAACTCCCAAGTGATGTTCCCTGGGCTGTTTTACTACCAGGAGGGGCAGGCTGGGAGACCTCGGCATGTGTGGATCTGCCCAGCTCCAAATGATTTGAAAAATGAAAGGCAGATTCTATGAAGGCGACTTGAGTGTGTTCACTGTTTGATGTTTAATGAGCATTTGGCTGCCTCTCTCCTCCCAAAGGGAAGAGAAAACAATTAGTGGGAAAGAGAAAAATGCTTCATTAAGCAAGTTGTGGCCACACAGCCCATCTGCACATGAAGGCCTCCCCCACCCTGTGGCATGCAGCCCCCACCTCTCTTGTTTGTCCTTCTTGTGCCTGCTCCCCCTTGGTTGATTGGGTAAGTCATCAAACCGTCCCATTGCCTGGTGGATGATCCTGGCTTTCCACATAGATCTTGTCTCATAACTGATGTTCGTTGCCAATGTGAATGGAATTGTAGACTCAGACTAGGGCTCAGGAAGAAGCCCATGTCCATCTAGGATAGCAGAAATGCTTAACCCTGGCTCCTTTTAATTCAGGCACTGATTGTTATAGTAGCATCATCTGGTTTTTCTGATTCCTTGATCCAATCTATCTATCATAATTCTCATGTTACCCTCTCAGTATAAAACTCACTTGCTCCCCACAGGGTAATGCCAGAATTCTTTGGTCAATCTTCAAGACTCTTCATAAAGTGGAGAAAGAAAGGACTGCACCTCCTTTTGTCTTCTTCACCCTTTCTATCCCTCCTGCCTCACCATCCTCAGTGATCACTTTTGCAGAGCCTTTGAAATGGAAGTATGGAATTATGGCCAGGGAACTGATTGGGAGAGTTGAGAAGTAAGACTGAAAACCTGCCTATTTACTAGCTATAAGGCTATAGACAAGTCACAATGTCTCTGAACCTCAGTTTTCTCATCTCTAAAATAGCCACAATGCCATGTCCCAGGATTGCCATGATGAGAAAATGAGACAAAGTGAAGGAGTTTTAAAGAGTGAATGTGCTACAGAAAAGTCAGTTATTTGTTATTAATTTTATTGTTTTCATCATCATTATTGGGAGAGAGTTCAGAGAGTACCTACTTGTACCCGAAAAGCAAACGGTCAAGGAAACAGGCAAAAAGCACAGAGACAAACAGTAAGTGGACATCTGAGACACTGGGAAATCATGAAGGTGCCATTCAGGTTTGAGACGGCAGGTTGGGCGAGCGACCACCTGAGCCATGTGGAATGGTCTGTGGCCAAAGGGGCCAAGCCATACTTTGTAGCTGCCATAATTCATAAACCTAGAATTCCCCAAAGTGACCTTGTAGAGTGCCTCATCCTTCCCACTAGCATGCTAACACAAAGTTCAAAGGCCAAGGATGACCCCTTCTTTTATTCATCATTGAACCAGCATTCATGAAGCCCATACCCTGCACCAGGCCCTGTGCTAGGGGCTAAGGATTATAAAGAGAAAAACCGAAGCATGTGTCTGCCCTCAAGAAACTTATATTTAACTAAGGAGAAACGAGGTATCCCTAGAAGTAGAGTGAATGAGGGGTAGTTGTGTGAGGGAAGGGGACAGAATGTCTGAGACCTTGTGGAGGAGGCAGATAAGGGAAGACTCGGGATGATTGTGAGGTTGGGAACCTGAAGACCTGGAAGGAAGGAGGTGCCTTCAACAGAAATGGGGAGGTGGGGAAGAAGAGCGGGCAGGAGGCGCACCGAGGGACCCAGCTGGAGATATCTGACAAGCAGTGGTGTTGTGGAGAGAAACTGTGTGTACACACGTGAAAGTCAACAAGAAAAAGAGAGAACGTGAAGGGACTCCTGAGATCTCTGAGAAAGAATGTGATGAGCGAAGGGCAGAAGAGACGAGGCACGAGGGGTGATCTAGCCAAGGGAGGAGAGCAGGAGAAGGTGGACAAGAGGGGGGAAGCAAGAGTCTGGGGGATGGAAGCCCCAGGAAGGAAACATCATCTACAAGGACGGGTGGGGTGATGGTGAGGGCTGAGAGGGTAGTGGTCAGCTCTTGCATGCTAGAGGCCGGTGCTAACTTAGCCCAAAGTAGTTTTACTTGAATGATGAGATCAGCAGCCAGTCTGCAGAGGGCTGAGAAGTGAGGAGGAAGAGAGGAAGGAGAGGCACTTTGGCTAAGCTGATAGAGCACTGGTCTGGGAACCCCAGAGTGCTGAATTCCAGCCAAGCTCCTGACCCAGACTGGCTGTGGGATCCTGGAACCTCTCTGTTCCAAGTGGGAAGGCTCTGGGAGGTTGTAGGAAGCTCTCAAGGAGACACAGTGATGGTGCTGTCTGACATCAGGCTCATTCTGTGCCAAAGAAATCCCCAGGTCCAGCCCATGTTCCTGTCTCAAGGTAGTGGAAGAGAAGAGGGATAGAGAAAGATAGATGGAGGATATGGTATGAGATGCATCTGGCTTGTCAGAGAGCTTCTGTTTAAGGATGGGAGAGACCTTGGTGTGTTTGTGAGCAGGAGGGAAGGAGCCCTTTTAAATTAGAGAAAGGGACTGGTCAAAGGGCAAGCCTCTGGAGGAGAATGAAGGTGGTGGGGTCAAGAGAATGGGCTGATGTCAGCAAAGAGAGGGACCTCTTCATGTCCCAAGGGTGAAGGGAAAGAAGACAGTGGGTATTGGGTGAGGGGATGAAGAGAAGAGGGAGCACTTCATGGATAGCCTGAAGTCTGAACCGAAGTCTTCTGCTTCAGAAGAAAGAGGAGGAGGCAGAAGGGAGAGCAGGGGCTGAAAGAGGGAAAGGAGCTGGGAACAGAAGGTGTGGGGACTGTGAGAGAGGAGATGGAAAGAAGACAAGGGTTGGTGTGAAACAGGAAGGCCCACACTGAAAACACAGCTCACAAATGGGTGGTGGACCTGCTTGTCAAGGCTGTCAACCCCCTCAGGCTGCAGTGTGTGAATGGGAAGGGGCAGTCTGGGAGATGAACAGACGATGCCCCAGAGGCCCCAGTGCTCTGATGAATAGCAGTCTGTCCAGCCCTTCATGGCAAAGCCTCCTATTCCTCTCTGAGGCCACAGCAAGAGATCGGAAGAGTCTTTTCATTTACAGACAAAAGAAGGGATCTATGGTCAGGCCACCCAGGAGCACAGAGTGCCTTGGCTGGGAGTGTCCGGCCTCCCCCAAATAGTGTGGTCACATCAAGGCTCTTGCTGGTCTAATTCTGCTGATGATGGCTGCCTTCTGGATGGGAACTACGTGGAGAAAAACGAACTTGTGTTCACCAAACTGACAGTGAAGGAAGGGGGGTAGGCAGAGGAAATGGGCTAACCTATATGGATAACTGCCGAGGTCCAGGGCTACGCAGAGCAGGCCTGGAAGGTGGGCCCCTGCTGCTGTGACCTGAACCACCCTCAGTCCCCTGTCCAGGTACAATGCTCCACAGCTCTGCTTCTAGAAAACATGAGAGCCAAAGCTTTCCTGCAAGTACTGACTTTATTATTTCTATTATCAGCACTATGACATTATTTTAAGTGCTTTTCCTCAATGACAAGACAATTTTTAGCGCTCATTTTTACAAGATTTGGAGTTCCAGATTTTTCTCCCTCCCTCCCTTTCCCTCTTCCTAAAATGGTAGGCTCTTTGATATAGGTTATATATGTGCCATTATGTAAAATATATTTCCCTGTTAGTCACAGTTGTGAAAGAAGAAACAGATCAAAAGAAAAAAACACAAAAAAGGATAAAGTGAAAAAACTATGCTTCGATCTACATTTAGAGTCCATCAGCTTTCTAATGGGATGGGGACAGCGTGTCCCTCTCGGGTCCTTTGTACATGTCTTGGATCGTGCTGCTGAGAAGAGCCCGTCATTCGTAGCTGATCATCACCCAGTGGTTCTGCTCACCTCACTCAGCATCAGTTCATATAAGTCTTTCCAGGTTTCTCTAACATTTCTTATGGAACAATAGTGCCCCATCACAGTCATATACCACAGCTTGTCCGGTCACTCCCCAACTGATGGGCATCCCCTCGGTTTCCATTACTTTCCAAGCATGAAAAGGGCTGCTATGATTATCTCTGTGCGTGTGGGTCCTTTTCCCCTTTTTTATGATCACGCTTACTCTTCTCTCCTGATGCTTCTGAAGCACTTTCAGGTTTGCACCCGACATACCCTGTCTCTAAAGCAGCACAGGGAGAGGGAGACACCTCAGGTATTACCATCCTCCTTTTACAGATAAGGAAACTGGGTTCAGAATGGCATATTAAGGGTGGAATATTGCTCTCCCTCATTGGTCACTGAGGAGCTTATCAGAGAGATAGGAAAGATTGTTGGAGAAGGGCATGGAAGGCATGGCTTCTGGAGCAGTAGGACCTGGACCCTGGAACTCAGGGAGTAGAAAGAGCCGAAAGTGCTTAACACTTTTGCTGGGTCTAGGCTGACCACAGATCCAAATGCAGATTCACTTTCTCAAGTGGAAATCCAGAAGGTCCCTCTGAAGAGAGGAAGGACGCAGATGCCCTGGGAGGATGCTCTGCCCCAGCTGGGCTTAGCAGCTTGTCCTTCCCTGGGGCTGAGCCACCATAGGCTCGATGGGTCAGCCTGCCTGGTGTCCTCCCAGCTCCATGCCACCTTTCCCCCTGGCATCCCAATCCCTGGAATGCACCTGTAATTCAGAATGTGCCATTTTGTCACCACTGTTCCCCTTCACTGATGGAGATCAGGGTCCTTTCCCTACTCAGGGATAGGGCTTTGATGGAGGGGCGAACACCCCTCTGGGGATAGCCAGGGCTGAGCATCCCAGTGTTGGCCAGGCCCAGAAGACATTCTACCTCCATGACTATATTCAGAGCACGTCCAGCTCAGCAGGACCTTCCAGGGGAGAACACTTTGAGGAAACCAGCAGAGAGAAGAGGGAGGAAAAGGAAGGTTGCCCGCCCTCTCCTGACACCCTGCAGGGGCTTCCAGGATGCCAACCAGCCTTGCCAGAGCACAGGCTTGCCCTTCCCTGCCGTGCTCAGGGGCCATCCTCTCTGGATCACAGCTTCCTGGGCCCCTGGGCTCCGCGGCCTGCCCTGGCTGGGCAGTGGGGGAGCCATCCCCAGATGCACACACATGCCGAACACACACGCACCTGCGCTCTTCCCGAAGATGGAGATGGCAGAGGTTAGCCTTGCCCTCCCTCTTAACAAGGAGTTGCCCTGGCAACCCTGGCTGCCTGCAGATGCATCCTGGGCCCCTGGCAGCCTGTCCTGCCCCTTCCAGTAGCTGAGAGAGGCTGGACCCCCCAGCCCTGACACAATTCCCCACAGTCTCTGTCCCTTCTGGAGGCCGCCGCGATGTTACAGCTGATCCAGTTGCCCCCAGGGTTTGGAGCCCGGCTTTGGGTAAAGAAAACATTTGCTTCTCCTTTGCATGCTGCAGACAAAGCCACACTCTGGGTGGCCTCTTTCCATCCCTCCGTCCCTTCCTCCCCATGAGGGGCAGGTGTGGGAGAGAGTGGGAGGGATCTTGTCTGCACATTTCAGGCACTACCATCTAGATGAATGCCCTGAGCTGCCCTCCCTTCCATAAAGCCCCCACTCTGTGTGCTTCTATCTTCCCCTCACTGAGGATGAGCTGGAAAGCTCCTGGGAAGAGCTACAAGCAAGGCAGGGCCCTCAGCGCTCTGCTCCAGGGTGCCCTTGCTCAGCACAGAGAAACAATTGAGATTGCCACTTATTAACAAGAATAATTAGCTTTGAAAGCAAGCTACCAAAGATTCAGGGTTACCAGCCCAGGACTTCCTCAGCTCCTCTCCCAACAACTTCCCAAGAGCTTCAGGATCGCCCTCATGGAGGCCTATCTCCAATGGCACCTGGGGTGATTGGCTCAGGTCCCTTAGGAGGTCCCCACCTCTCCCACCAGCAGTCCCACATAGAATGTGCCTGGAATTTGTGATTATAGGCTGCCTGTCCCAGGCACCAGTGATGCTCTAAGGGCTCTGAGGGTATTTTCGTAATTTTCTAAATACCTTAAAAAAAAAAAACAACTAAAAGAATAACCCATATTTGTATAACACTCAAATGTCTGTAGATCACCTTTCTCCCTACAACCCTGGGAGACAGGCAAAATGAGTATGCTTGCTTCCATTTTACAGATAGGGAAACTGAGGCTGGGGTAGATGCAATGACTCATCCAGGGTCTCATTCCTAGTGAGTGTGGGAGAAGCCAGGGCCCCATCCCCTCCCCAGCTCTGCACAGACTGCTCAGCCCTAGACCAAGCTGCTTCCCCCAAACATCTTCCATCTTCTCAAGTGGAGATACTGCCAAATGGGTTCTCACCCAGGCTCCAGCCTGCTTAGCTCCTGAGCTTAGGTGAGCCTCCCAAGACAGACGAGGCCACCCTACCTATATCCCCACAAAAGCCTCCTTGCAGAGTTTGGCCCTTTACTACCCTCCTGCCTCCTTTTGCCCAGACAGGTCCACACTCTTGCTGGGCTACACAGCACCCAGCTCACAAACAGGAGAAGGAGTTTTAAGTGAATGAAGCAGCTTGGCGCAAAGATGTGTCCCATCCAGGCAATGTTTGCTCCCTGTATATGAAGGAGACAAGCTTTGCCACCTAAAGTCTGTGTAAAGAATAAGCCATCTGAACCAGGGCATCAGGGGAAGCCCCAACGGCTGGGAGGGGGAGGTAAAGGAAAGAAAAAGAAGATTCCACTTTCCCAGGCTCAGGACCTCGGCCTCAGCAAATGTTTGACATAAGACATAGAAACCCCCGTCTGCTCAACCAACAAAGCAAGCGTTCCCCAACTCTTTGCATTGCCTTCCCTAGGCCCTTCGCAGCCCCAAGGACCTTCAGGCCAGGTGGGAGCCTATCTCCCCTCCTCTCCATCAGGTGGCTGTGGACTGCCTGTTATGGTTTGGGGGGCAGGCAAGGAGCCGCTGGTCCATGAGGAGGAGAGGAGATCTGGCAGCATCACAAAAGCTCTTCAGTGCATGGGTCAGCCTCCCAGGGGGCTTTTGTCAGGTTCCTCCCTTTGCTCCCACGATGTCCTATGATGAATCATACCCCGAAGTCTGACCAGTGATTTGCTTCTCCAAGGGTGTCCTTAAAGGGCACCCACTCTCCAAAGCTTTTCCCCTTCCTTCATCTCTCAACCCACAGGCAGAGTAAGGTCCGTGTTGTTCGTCTGTGTGTTTTCACCGTGACCCCCCCAAAGCAAGATCCCAGTGCCAGGAGGATGGCCGACAGAGAAGGAGGAGCACTTGGCAGTCAGCTGGTCAGCCCTCTCTAGTTTGGTGGCATCTGGACACTGCTCGCAAGAGCCCAAAAGCCCAGGTGTGAGATCATCACTGATTCCCGACTCTTTGGGGGCCAGTGATAGACATCCTTTGGTGTATTTAATAATTCATGGCTGGGGCGGCTAAGTGGCACAGTGAGTAAAGCGCCAGCCCCGGAGTCGGGAGGACCCAAGTTCAGTTCTGGCCTCAGACACAATGCAAAAAAAAAAAAAAACTAGCCGTGTGACCTTGGGCAAGTTACTTAACCCCAATTGCCCTCCAAAAGGCAATATATATATATATATAAATTCATGGCAGAAAGGGTGTGAGGATGTGTGTGCCCGACTCTTAGTGTGGGCCTGGCACATGAGGAACACTGGCTTAGTGATCAGTGACTGATATATAAAAAGCATGAAGAATCCACGACTGCTGTACTGTGGGCAAACTCCCTATATGGGACCTCCTTTACCAAGGCAGATTGCAGCCTCCCTGGAACGTCTGGGGATCTTAGATGTGGTGGAGACTCAGAGAAGGGAAGTGTCCAGCAAGGCCACCTAGACGGTCTGGGGCAGGAGTACCGCTGGAAGTCACACCTCCCGAACCCACGGCCAACGCTGCATCCCTTACCCCGGCCCACCCACTATAATCAGAGATGCGATCTGTGAACCTGGAGAGCCTCTTACCTTTTCCTCTCAGCTCTGTCCCAGGCCAAGGTCTGCCTCCAGAAGCGCCACTGGGTGCCAGGGAGCACCCCGGCCTGAGGTCCCTTCACTGGGCAGGAACATCGTGTCCCTGCTTTAGAAGGAGACCAGCAGGACCTACACATGAAGAGCACGTTTGGCTCAAAAACCAAGGGGGTCCCACGATAATGGGGGACCCCGGCAGTCTGAAAGCATCAACTGAGATGCTTCTTCTGTCTCTAAAGTCAGAAGAGCTGGAACAAGGCCTGCCTTTGGGAGAGGGGGAGAAGTTGCTGAGCAGAAGGGGTGGCCCAGCCTCACAGAGCCAACCCCACCTCCCCCATAACAGCCTCCATTCAGATTCTGGGCATCCTGGGTCAGTTTTCTTTTGTGCCTTGGAAAAAATGCTGCCTGGGGGCACCTAAATGATTTACCTGCCTAATTTTCTGCTGCTGTAAACAACATCTCCAAACTATTGGCATATTTGAGAAACCGCTTAAACTAAACAATTATTTTGGGGATCATATTTATAGCTCCCACACCACAGGAATTCTCTATTCTCAGCAGAAGAGCAGAGTGTTTGCTGAGGGATGGGAAGCACTTCAGGACAGACCTGGCTGCTGGAAACCTGTTACATCCTGAGCAAGCAGAAACTGCCCAGGCGACAAGGGCCCCTTCTTGGACAGGAGGCCGGCAGAAACTGCCCAGGCGACAAGGGCCCCTTCTTGGACAGGAGGCTGGGCACAGCTTTCCAGACACACCTGTGTTTTGACTGGTGGAATTCTGCTGACAACTGGGGAAGAGATATTTTTTAAAAGATCCAGGAGGCTTCTTTCTGCCAAGCTGAGTCTGAAAAAGAAAAGGCTTCTGGGAGGTGCATGAGGCAGGGTCTCTGAGGTTTCCCATGATACATGGGAAGTGACCAAGAGCTGCTGAGGGGGCGGCCAGGTAGCACAGCAAGTAAGAGCACCGGCTCCAGTGTTGAGAAGACCTGGAGATCGTATCCCAGGCTCAGACACTTAGCACCCACCCAGAAACACCTGGCCGTGTAACCTTGAGCAAGTTACTTAACCCCCAATTGCTTAGGGGCGGCCAGGTGGCTCAGCGAGTAAGAGTACCGGCTCCAGTGTTGGGACGACCTGGAGATCAAATCCCGGGCTCAGACACTCAGCACCACACCCAGAAATAACTGGCCGTGTAACCTTGAGCAAGTTATTTAACCCCAATTGCTTAAAAAAAAAAAAAGAGCTGCTGAGGTCAGCAGCCAGCCTGGGAGATGCCACTGAAGTGCCCACCAGAAATTATACACTAAAGCCTCCTTAAACCTGCTAGAGGGGACCCCTACTGGGTTCCTTGGAAACCACCTAATAGGCCCCAATAGTAAAGAAATGTTTTACCTCTGTTGCTAGAAACATGCCACAGATTCCCATGGATTCAGGTCTGTTTTGCTTCAGTAGAAATAATGCCAAGGCTTTGTTTCAATAGGGATAATACTGAGACTGCTTTGCTTCAATGAGAATAATACTGAGAATGTTTTGCCTCAATAGACACAATGCTAAAGACATTGTACCCCTTAGAAACATATTCTGTTGCCAGCAATCACATTGTCTATAAAATTATGTCTAACAGAAAGCTCTATGCTGTCTTTCGGTCTGAGAGGCAGTCCTGGCTGGTTAATAGACACTCCTATCAAATCATAATTGGCCTAGCTGTCCTGTTATATCTCGGTGTCCGTTACACCACCTCCTACTGAGGACATTCTCTAGAGAGCAGTGAGGTTGGGGCCAAGCCTGCCCGTGTCCTTAGACACTAATTCTGGCTGAGCAGCTCCTTAGACACACCCCCCACTCAGCAGGGTCCTCCTGGGTGTGTGAGGAGGGCAGCCCAGAATCCAGGCCCCCTGGCCAGTTATTGGGCTGGTGGGGATCCGATGAAGCTGCTGTCAGCTAGCCCAGGGGAGGCGAGCCCCCTAGAACAGCCAGGTGCAGGCGACTCCTGCAGCAGCCAGCCTGTGTCTGCTGCCTCCAGGGCTGTAGCTAGGGGAGCCAGTCTCCAGGTGGCTTGAGCAGGTGCTGTGATGGCTGGGAAGACCTGGTTGTTAAATTCTCAGGGCAAGTGCTGATGCCCTGGAAATGGGCAAACCACAAGTGGACACTTGGTTTGCTGTTTTGTTGATTTAATAAAATGTTAAAGAAAATGTTAATAATGAAATTATTAACCGAAATGAAAATTAAACCGAAAAGTGTGTTGGGCATATGCATCCATATGTGTGTACACACAAGTGTGTATTTACAGTCTCGAGAGCCAGCTGTTAAATGTTTCCCAAGACAGCACAGCCTAAGACACTGAGGCCTAGGTACAGGCTGCAGGCCCTCAGAGGACCTGTGTGCAAAGTCTAGCAATGGTGTAGATCACAGTGAGCTCATCACTCACATCCCTTGGGTCTCAGTTTCCTGGCCTGGAAAGTGCTGGGGTGGGTCCAAGCGGCCTCCACGCTTTCTTCAGCTCTAAGTCTTTAAACCCAGGGGCAGGGAAGCCCTGGACTGCAGACATTCAGCATTTGTCCTGAATGGACTCTGGGCAGATGCAGGACCTTTCCTGATCCCCAGGAGATTTCTAGGTCTCAATGGCTGAGTGGTCTCTGACTTGCCTGGGGCCAGGGGTGGGGTGTGTTACTCAGAAGATTTTCTACACCAAAGCAATCACAGTCTTAGCCAAAATTGGCCCCTTCCTGTGTGACTGCCCTCCTCCCCAGTACCAAGCAATGACCTCTAGGTAAGTGATGTGTCCAGGACTCTGGGGGCCCACAGACAAAGTCCTGGGACTCCTGAGGCTAGTTTTTCACATACCATAAATCCACAGTGGGCAGAAGCCAGGGGGCATCACAGGCATCATGGGCTGACTGGTTCACAGTGAGGAGCTCTGGGGATCAAGTCCAGCCTCAGCTAGTCCAGTCACCTAACCTCGGTCTGCCTCAGTTTCCTCAACTGTAGAATGCAGATGACAGCGCCTGTCACCCAGGGCTGTCATGAGGCTCACACTAGGTGCCATGCTGGTAAAAGGCCAGGCACACAGTCGGTGCCATGTAAATGCCCATTCCCCGCCCCTCCTCGTTTCTGCCAGTGACTGAGCCTCTCAGAGGCCCCAGGCCAAGGGCTCCAGCCCTGATGGAAGCTGAGGTCAGAGGACCAAGGGTCCTTCCCCAGGGCAGCTTCTACCCAGAAGGGAATCCTCAGACAGTGGACCAGGAAAGTGAGGCATCTGCCTCTTCAGAAAGAGCATCAAGGAGAGGCCTCCCACCATCAGAGGGAAGCTGGGCCCTCCGCCTTCTGACATTGGGCCCCACTTTGCTTCCCTGTGCCCAGCACTCACTGATCTGCTGATCTGGGTCCTGCCCTCTGGGGCCAGACAGGCCACTGCAGATCCCCATCCCACATGAAGATGCCCATTGCGCCTCCACAAGTCTCTTGTCTCAACTAAAACACTCATTTCTTTTAGCTCACTGTCCTAGGTGATAGACAGAAGCCCCTTCCCCATACTGGCCACCCTCCAGCCAGTTTCTACCTTTGTACTGTTCTTCTTATAAACTGGCGTGCCCAGAATGACTGCTAGCCTCCCAACACAGCCTATGAGGTCAGAGACTTTGGAGCTGTCCTCGACTCTGAAGCTGTGCCCCTCTGCCCCTCTGGAAGGCTGTCGCGGCCTGCTCTAACCTGGGCTGAGTTGATGATTCACTAAAACCCCCAGATTTTTCTCAGACAACTCCTCTCTCCTGTACTAATAGCATTGAGTTTTTTTTAAAAACTTTGTCTTCAAGGATTTCTATTCTTTCCATTAAATTTCTTTTTTTTAAAGTACTCAGGGTTAAGTAACTTGCTCAAGGTTATAGGGACAGTTATTTCTGGGTGTGGTGCTGAGTATCTGAGCCTGATTTGATCCAGGTCATCCCGACACTGGAGCCAGTGCTCTTACTCACTGAGCCACCTGGCCGCCCCATTTCCTACTGAATTTCATTTAGATTCCATCCTGCACTCTAACCTGTCAAGGAACTCACTGTGGTAAGAATTGGTCCCAGCAGAAACCCCTGGGGCACTTCACAAGTCTCCTTCTATAAATCTGACAAGTGATCATTAAAGTCCAGACCACCCTCACACCCACCAACCACAATACAAACACACCATTTATTTTAACTTTTTGTCTTTTGGGGAGATTTTCCTTTAAGACAGATTCTGGGGGTGAAAGTCAAAACAGGATTAATAATTCTGATCCCAGGAAAAACAGCAGGACACTGGAGCCTGGAGCCCACTGGGATAGGCAGTGCCCTGATAAGGACTTCCTCAACAGGTGCCGGAGACAGGCAATGAACAAGATGGCATTGGCGAAATCACAGGCTGCTTTGGGTTCCATGGTCTTATGCTCCTCATTGCTACCCATGCCAGCTCCAATTTTAAAGCCAAGATTCTCACCGTGGTGTGTTGTGGGGCAACACATCATGGAAACATGAAGAACCAGACTTACCAAGAATTCTGAGGGTAATGCAAAGACTCAAGCTGGTCGGGAACTGGCTCCAACAGTGAGTTCGTGCATGACTGGGGTACTTAAAGGCAGATTTTAGTCGACATTATCACATCATCGTCATCTTCTTTCAATCCCACTGAGCCCTTATTTGCATTAAAGAAAACCTGTAAGCAAAATCAACCAACCAAATGACTATATCTCTAAACAGATACCACCTTCTACCATCATGGTCCCTGACTCCCTTTGCTAACAGGAAAGAGGACTATTTCACCATTGATCCTTCTAAAGAGATTGTCAGGGGTGGATAGGTGGCACAATGAATAGAGCACCAGCCCTGGAGTCAGGAGGACCTGAGTTCAAATCCAGCCTCAGACACTTAACACAAAACTAGCCATGTGACCTTGGGCAAGTCACTTAACCCCAATTGCCCTGCCTTCCCCCCTGCAAAAAAAAAAGAGAGATAGAGAGATTTTCAAAATTAATTAAAATTTGATTGCCTCATGTAATGCCAAGCAAAAGCAACTTCCAGGGTCAGATTACAAGCATAGCAAACTCCAAATTTTCAGTGACAGATTAAGGCAAAACATTCACAGAAAATAAAAATACAGCATTCACCATGTGTAACTGAATCATTTAGTAAGTCCTCAATTCAATCATAAAGTACTAAGGTCCAAGTACTTCACCCCTGAGCAGTACATTCATTTAGTCAATCACAAAGTCTCCCTATGCAAATGATTTTGAGATTGGTTTCCAATAATAAACAAAGTACATTCATTTGGTCAGTCACAAAGCACAAAAATCAAAGTACTCCACCCCTGGATCACAAACTGAATTACAATTATCATCAATTACCACCAAACACCTTCTCGAAGGGACAGTGCAGAGCACAAAGGCCATCTACCCCTAAGCCACAGCAAGGTTATGATCATCACAGCATTCAATACCCAAGGAGGGATCTTGTCTTCATCTTGACCCAAGGCAAGTTCTCAACAATCTCTGTTACTGGGAAGACAAAGCTTAACAAAGCCACAATATACATTGCCAGCATCCTCATCCATTCACTCTCTACCCGCAGAACAGTCTCAGGACCCCTGAAAGCATCAGAAAGACCCTCCTCCAAGACTTCTGTAGACATACAACAAGAAAATCTTTCTTCAGGGCATCTGAACCAACAGCAAGATTTCAGGACCTCTGCAACAACAGCACTGTCCTTCACCAATGGATGAATCTGGCAAAACAACATCAAAACAGATGGAACAAATACAGACACCACAGTCATGCCTCCTCAGTCCTTGGCAGCTCTGGGTGGCAGCTCTCCAAAGTCCTGGGCAGCTCCAAATGGCCCTCATCAGGCCTCTCTCTCTCTGCCTCCACGATGCTGCTCTCAAAAGTTCTTCTGGTTTCTCTCTGCTTGGGACTCTCTATCTATGGCACCAGCACCTCCCTGTTCAGCCCCTCTCTTCACGTCAACAAGTTCATCCCACAAGTGGGATTCACAAGCTCTGGGCTTTAATACTTAACCCCAAAACCAAGCCAACACAGGGGGATGTTTAAATTCCATGACCATTATACCTCATGTGGCTGTTTTCACTTACGTTATTAGTCCTTGCATGCCTATTGCTCTCCTGGTTCTGTTCAATTCATTCTGCATCAATTCATACAAGTTTCTCCCTGATCCTCTGAGTTTTTCATATTTATCACTTCTTAGGACACAGAAATTTCCATCCCATTTAGTGTGTTTAGGCATTCCCTGATTTATGGGCATGTACTTTGTCCAGTTAGGAAAAGAAGAGTGAGAATAAAAGACAAATCCAAGGACCTATCTGATCAATCCAGTTGTTAATGAAGAAAACATGAAAGTCAAAATAAAGGCAACACACATGGTCCTTAGGTAATTCCATTTTCCTTATAGGATAAAGCCTCAAGCATGGGATGTGTCTTGTGTGAGAATGTCATGGAAGGACACAGACAAGAGTCATATGGATTTTAAAAATCAGGTCACAAAAACTCTAGAAATCAAGTTGACTGACTTGACTGACCATTTTTCAGAAGAGGAAATTGAAGCCCATGGAGGGAAAGAGTATTGTCCCAGTTCCCGCAGGTAGCAGGCGGCAGATGAAAGCCTGAAGCCCAAGCTCTGGGAGCACTGAACCCTCCATCTCCTCCTTGAGGGCCTTCCATTCGTGTTCTAAAGGGTGTGCCCATACTGTCAAAACCTCCAAGTCACTAAATGGATTCTGAAGGGAAAAATATTTCTGTTTTAATTCAGTTCTATTTTTAAAAATCCATTCTAATTAAAGCAAAAAAGAACATTGGCAGAAATGTTTGTCTCTGTGCAACATTAGAATTCCAACGAAAGGAGGGAATTCATATTTTGACCTGATTCAGAACAAAATTTCTCTCATTGCAGAGGGGGCAAAGAGTAGCCAACCATCCCAACATGCAGTACGATCCCAGGACACCTGGGAAACCACAAACGTGGAGAACCAACTCAGTGCTACCTGGCCCTGGCCTTCACAGCTCTGCTCAGGCTCCCTGATGCTATGGCCTCTGCCTTCCTAAGAAAGCAGCATCAGCAACCATCAGTCAGGCAGAGTTTAAGCCACCCTATGCCTCACAGTGCCAATAGATGACTTCTTGGGCCTAGGATTCAGAGACAGGAATCAAGAAAGCCAACTGTTCTACCCCTAAATGCTTTGTGCATGTGTGTGTACCTGTGTGTGTATCTGTGTGTGTGTGTGTGTTATGTGGGGAAGAGGAGGGAGGCATACTGGGACAAGCTGAACAGATTCTTATACTAGGTCATTGAAGAGGGAATTTGACCCCTCAATATCTGAGTCTCAAGCTAAAAACTGGGGTGATTTCCTCATGGTAACCTCTGAACAGGCACTCCTCTGTCCTTCACTCCATGGTCAATGGGCACCTGAGATTGAGACCCTTAATTCCCCCACCCACCCATCCCACCCCAAAAAGGCAGCACTTTTTAATGCAGTTGTTATTATCCCACCATATTTCCTTTCCTTTTGGCTGGGAGGAGGCGATAGGATCATTCCAACCATGCTGAAGGGCCACCCCTGGCCTACCCTATCAAACAGCCCAGAAGGCTCAGTGTCCTCCAGCTAATAATCTGAATCAGCTCTCAACATCATGATGCCATTCCAAAGTAACTCAAGATCAGCCCCATGAGCCTCCCCAGCCCAGCAGCCACCAAATATTCTCCGGCAAAGGTTCAATTTACAATTGCAGTGATTTTAGACACCGAATCTATACTTTTGGCAGCCATGTTGCAGGAGATGCCCACCAGTGAACATGTCACTGTGCTGGGAGAACAAAGAGCCAGGCTATGGGAGAAAGGCTGCCAGGCAGCCCAAGCCAATCAGGTATCAGACCCCCAAGTCCCCTTTGGTTTGACCAAGTAACCCCCTGGCAAAGGCACAAACTCCATTTGACGCCTCCCCCAACCAGAGTACGCCTGACTCCCCTCTCCATCTCATTTAGCCAAACTGGAACCCACACGCTAAAGGAGAGTCCTCAAGAAAAAAGAACAAAATGGGGTGTATGAGACTGGCTGTGGCTCTGGGCAGCTCTGGATCAGGCGGTATGCTAGGGGGAGATTTAGGGAAATGGCACACAGCTTTTTTAGAGGAGCAGATGTGGGAAAGAAGAAATTTAAATAAACCTGGGCCAAGGCTTGCCAGGGCCTCCTGAGCAAACACCGTGAAGATAAGACTGTAACTGGAGAGGCGGCCCCTTGGACAGAGTTAATATTTCATGGACCTGAATCAATATCACAGAATAATAAGGCATCTTAATGTGCAGGCCTGAAAAGCCTCTATCTCCCATCACTCCTCCACTTTGTGGACATTAGTTTGAAAGGCAAGAAAAACTAAGCCTTTATGAGTGATGAAGAATGAAGAAAAAATGGGAAGTCATTGTGGCTGCTACAACCATAACTCCTTACGTGTCAGGCCCCTGCTGGGACCAAAGAGAGAACTGGTTTGGAACCAGCTGGACAGAAGCCGGTGGAAGGTGGAGCTGGAGCGTTGACCATCACCCTTCCCTCCCATCTCTTAGCTCTGCTTGGCCGTGGACCTATGTTTGCCCTTTTAGAAGAGAGACAGAGACAGAGAGAAGAAAGAAATGCCCTGTTCTTTCTATAATCTATTGAGATATGACGCCAAATAAAGGTCTTCCTTGGTGGTGCTTAAAGATACGCAGGGAGACCAGAGACAGAGGCCAACAGTGTCTGGTGAAGAATATGACATCGCTATTTCCAGCTTCTCTCTTCACTCTAGAAGGAGGCACCCGCCTCCTGTGCTAGGTGAGAACAGACGGCCTTACCAACAGTCAGGCAGCAAAGAGTTGCTATTTCCATGGCCCTGGAAGGCCTGCACACACCAACAAACACCACCTGCCTCCATCCTTCCCCTGTCTGCCCGCAGTCTAAGTATTATCATTTCCATGTTCTCC
This sequence comes from Petaurus breviceps papuanus, assembly GCF_028583685.1. Lineage (NCBI taxonomy): Eukaryota > Metazoa > Chordata > Mammalia > Diprotodontia > Petauridae > Petaurus > Petaurus breviceps. Next base: position 5,823,876 of record NW_027185872.1, on the reverse strand, counting down.
AGAAGGAAATGAAGAGGAAAAGGGAAAACTCAGCTTTCCCCGGACAGAGCTCCCACATCCTGATCTTCTCAGTCCCCAATCTTGTATTCTGGGCTGTGCCATGTGGTGTCCTGACTGGCCAAAGAAAGAGCAAGGAAATCTATGGAGTTGGGAGGGGGGTGGTCCCTGGACTCACAGTGTGGCCTCTGGAGCAGATGAGCCATCGGGGCAGCTGCTAGACCCACAGACTTAGCTGCTTTGGCCACTTATTTCTGCCCAACCCTTTCAAACCCAGCAGCTCCCATCCTGCTTTGACTCATGGGCTCTCAAAGAGTAAGGTAAAACCTGATTCAGCTCAGAGAAGAAAGAACCTGTGTGCTTTCTATCAGGATCAAGGTCTGGTCTGGGCGTTCCCACCAAAGCCCTTAAGGAAAGGAAACTCTGAGCCCAGAAAAAGCCCAGCCATATTTAGGCCTCCCAAGTCTGTCCCTCACCCAGGGGCTGTGTCACTGTACTCTCTGCCTGCTGGACTTACTGACCTCATGGCTGTGGTGAAAGTCTTGGCAAAGAAAGGCCTGACTTCCCAGGCCCCAGGCTCACAGGCATATTCAAGTACACGGACAAAAGAGATGCATCCTTGAGGCAAATGAGAAATACCCTCCAATGGTTCTAATTAAATATATTTTAATATATTATATATTATAATTATATATATAATATAATTAATATAACTCCAATGGTTCTAATTAAACCACAAATAAAGCTACAGAACAAAATCAGGACTCAAGTTGTTTAGGGAGTTAGCCTGGGGAAGGAGCTAGAAATCAGAGAACAGGGGGCTGAATCTGGCTCAACACCTTGAAGGGTCAGGGGTCAGAAACTTAGAATTCAAAACATCTAAACCAACTTCTCTTTATACAGATGAGAAAACTGAGGGCCAGGGCAGTGAAGGGTCTTTCCTGGCATCACACAGACAGTAAGAGGCAGAGGCAGAGACCAAACAACGACCCCAGACTCTTTCCCTCCCACTACGCCATCTCCCATGAGTGTATCAGGGATGTCCTCAGGAAGGGATGGCTAGGAGCCCTGGGCTACAGTCGTAATTAATGCATGTCCTTGATGAGCCTAGACAGTCTGAGGAGGGCCATGGGCCTTCCCATATTTTCATGCCCCTTCTTACATTTTAATCATGCAAGATTGCTCTCATAAAAGTATAAAGATTAGAGAGTAGGGAAATGGATAAATAATTGCCATTATTCTGTTATAGTCTATCTCCTTTCTCTCTCTCTGTCTGTCTTCTGTCTCTCTGTCTTTGTCTCTTGTCTCTATCTCCCTGTCTCTCTCTTCTCTCTCTCTCTTCTCTGTCTGTCTCTCTGTCTCTGTCTTCTCTGTCTGTCTGTCTCTCTCCTTGTCTTTCTGTCTCTTGTCTATCTCTCTGCCTGTTTCCTCCACCCCTGTAATAACGTGCCCATGACATTCATTCTCACTCATTAGTGCTTGAGTGAGTTTACCAGTGCATCCCCTCCAAAATGGGATTTTTCTTCATGACTTTAGTCTAAGTCCATCCTAGGTTTCACTGTTCTCATTGCCCCCTCTATCCTCTCTTAAAGCCCACTGCTCACCAAGGTCAGAGAGCCCACCTCAATGGTTCCAGGAGGCCTGATCAGATGACAGGCATTGGAAGCTCCCTGAAGGCAGAGATCATTTCCTTTTGTGCCTCTGTCACCATTTCCAAGCACAGTGTTTATCACATAACATGTGCTTATTAAACGTTTCTTGAATTGAACAGAATCTGTGACCGGACCTAAATACTAAGTCAGGCCAGAATTGATCCCATCTGTGGCCTGCCTTCAAGGCTATAAGGCTAGCTGAGGGCTGCTGAGTATTAGGCACAGCCCTGCTTCCAGCTCTGTGGGTCCTCCCTTCTCCCTTCTCTCCAACTCATCTACACAAGCAAAGGAGCTGGACGAAATTCTCTCTGGGCACCCTCCCACTCACAGTCTGGAATCCCTGATTTCTCATCCCTCTGCTCTATCAGTGTGCTCTCATGCATTTCTCCCTGTACCTCCCAAACCTCCTGTGTCGCGATCTCCCTTTTGTAGCCAGGGACCTCAAGAAGACCATGCCCTTCTCTGAGCCTGGCATGTGCTTGGCTAGGACTTTGCTCTTTGGAGAAGCTGGCACAAACACTGGAGACCTTCCTCAGTACATTGAACTCTCTATGGAGAAGCAGGGCAGCAGTTGGGCCGGCCATCTGTTACCCTTCACTATGGCTACATGGCTAGCCCACCTCCTCTGCCAGTCATACCTCTCCCTAGTAAAGTCTCTTATGCCACTTTGACCAACGGCCACCACTAGGAATATGCTGCAGCCCTTTTACATCTCCCAGGCCTTCTTACTGCCCTTTCACTTACTGGCCATTTTGATTGATCTCTGACCATGGTGTTCCTGACAGCCATGTAATATCACTAGGAGTTAGAAAGAAGGGTTCTTGTGCCAGAGAATAGCTGGGGCTCTCCAATACAAGCTGGAACACTCTGCTACTCCTGCTTCATGCCTAGCTCTTGTCCAAAAGCAATGTCCATCCACTCTATATTTACCACTAATTTTTTTCATTTTTTAAATTTTAGACTCAAACATCAGAATACAAATACAGAATAAAGGGGAAAAATATCATAAACTTAAATATTGAAACTTAAATACAAAGTAATAAAAGAAAAAAAAAGCATGTCGTGCATAGCAGAACATGAGAGGATTCAAAATATGTAGCAATAAATTTTCATTTCAAGAAAGCCTCTCTGGAGTGGCTAGGTCGTGCAGTGAATAGAGCGCTGGCCCTGTCGTCAGGAGGACCTGAGTTCAGATCCAGCCTCAGACACTTAACACACACACACACACACACACACACACACACACACACACACACACAAAGCTAGCTGTGTGACCTTGGGCAGGTCGCTTAACCCCAATTTCCCTCCAAAAAAAAAAAAAGGCTCTCGGATAAATGCTCTCATTGTGTTCAGAGCTGGCTATCTTTTCTTCCTGTAAGTTTTGTTTTGTTCTCTGCTCTGCACTTTTTACTTTGTTCTTTTCCCCTTCTTCCTCCCTCCCCCAAACCTACAATTAAGTGCAGATATATTTATATAGAGAGACATACAGGCCCATATACATCTGTCCAGATGGACATATATAGGCATATACTTTCCCTAACAAATTCTGCTCCTGATCTTTGTTTTTATGTTGGTGTGCATTTCTTATTTCCTATCCCCCCGACATCTTTTCTTTACTTCTACCTTGCCCTCCTATTACTTACCCCCCCCCTCCAAGGATCCTTCCCCTCTTCCCTTCCCATAAATCTAAGCACCCTTCTACAACCTCTGTAACCTATTCCCTCACTCTCCCTCTACAGACCCCTCCTTTGTCTCCACATTTACTATGCCTAGTGAGCTACCCCTCCAAATACCTCTCACAACCTGAGCACTTGGTGTGATTCATCCATGAGAGAACATGGGTTAAAATGCTTTGCAAATACACAATTGCCACATGTGGCAGCTAGTACTGTTATTCCTTCCTTATTCTTCCTATAGGGATTACTAACTCAGTCCTTTGGAGTAACTGCAGATGCTTTCCAGGGCTCTCAAGGATTCTGTGATTGTGAAGATGGAGTCTTGCTGTGAACGACCAGCAACATCACCTAGCATTCAGTGCTTCAAGTTTGCAAAGCATTTTACTTATTTTTTCAATAGATGTTCAAAACAATCTTGTGTGATAGGTGATATTATTATTCCCATTTTACAAAAGAGGAAACTGAGGCAAAGAAAAGTTAAGTGATTTGCCCAGGGTCACACAGCTAGTAAATGTCTGTGGTGGAATCTGCATTCATATCTTCACACTCTAGGTCTATCTACTATTTCACCTGGGTGTAGAGAAGCATCTCTGAAGACTGATTGTTCACATATTTTAATCATGCATAAATAACTGTCATAAAAATATGAAGACGGGAAAGTAGGAATGTGGTTCAATAATTGTTATTTTCTCAGTCTCTGTTTATTTTTTGGCAATGGTATGTCTGTGTTTGCTTTCACTCTTTACAAAGTCTTTGAGTGACTTTAAAATTGTGTCATCTCTAAAAGGGATTTTTCCTTTGTGAATTTAATCTGATCTAAATTCCAGCTTCATTCACCTTATTCCTTACTCAATTCTTTCCTGTGACACTTTGATTACTAAATTTTGAGATCCCAAATGTAGCGGTGCTGTCACCACCAATGGTAAGAATAGATCCCCATGGAAATCCTATCAGATCTGTTCCATTTCACATCTGTTTGCTAACCTTCTTCCAGCATCACTCATAAATGTCCCCTGGGTGATCTGGTGAAGAACTTGTAACAAAATGTCTATAGTATCATTTTCTTCTCCACCTTTATTTTTGTTTTTGTTTGGTTTTGGAAGTCAATATTGATCATAATCTTCCACTTTTCTTCCAAATGGTTTTCAAAAGAGATTGCCAGTGGTAATCCAGGCCTGGTCAGCACCAGAATATTGGCCCTAAGGGTAATTCATTAGCTGACCATGTTGATCCCATGAAATAGATACAAACACAAAATCTCCTTCCTTCCTACACAGTGTCCTTCCACAAGGACAGAAACTTTGGACAGATAAAGGAGAAGAGGCTGCTGGGAATATCTACCAACCCTGTGACTATCCCAATGGAACTGTTAATAGATCAACTATAAGCCTTTGGCGAGAGGAGGAGCAAATAATGACATGGTGACAAATAAATGTGAAAGTGTGTGGTAGGGAGGCAGAAGGCTTTATACATTGCTGGTGTGTTTTATGATACAATTCTTGAGAGTCAATATTGTAAAGTCCCATTCTGTACGTGACTCAATGTTGCTTCTGCTAAACCTTGTGTATTATTTAAAACCACAAGGAGAAAAAAATGCAACATCCATTGCCAAAAGGAAGAGAACCCCATAATGTGAAAAAACATTTCATTTTCAAACTTGTATATCTTGGGGAAGAGAAAAAAATAGCCAAAGAGAATAATAAAATAGCATGGTGTGCTGTCTGCCTAATAAATTTTAAATCACAACATAGAGAATGCAAATTACTATCAAACTTCTAAAAGCCCTTCACTGGAGAACCTGCATGCAGCAGCCAGTCCTACGGCCTCATTTGCAAGTAATCACCACCATTTGCAAGTCAGATGCCAGGAGATCTAGGGGGGGGGTGGGCATCTTCTCCCTTTCCTCTTTTTCTGGAGCATGCAGAGATGAGAGCTGGCACTGGTGGAGGGATGAGGAGGTTCGTGGATAACTGTACCACGGCACCTTTCATCTCATGACCTTAGTTAGTGTCTGCCCTTCTTGGGCTCTCTGGAGGGTCTGAAGCATCCTTTACAAAGGAGAGAGAAGGCCTGAACACTCATTCTCCCAATCTGACTCTTCATTAGTAAGGGCCCTACTAGGGCCTGGGCATCAAGAGTGAGGCTCAGAGACTGCCTCATGTCCACCAAGGCTGACTAAGGCTTCCTGCACATTCCCTGAACATCTAGAAGGGAACAGGAAATCATCCCATTGCATCTCATTCTCCCCAGAAGTTACTGGCTGCTGCAAAGAAATGGGATCCAACTGATTCTGCTTGGCCCTGTAGAGCAACATCAGTAGCAAAGGAGGGAAGTTCCAAAGGACTCAGAGGAAGTTTGGGAAAGCATGTTAACCATTGGAGCTACAGCCCAAAGGGAATTGCTTGTCTTGGGAACCAGGGGTTTTTCCTCATTGGAGGTCTTCAAGCAAAGGCTGGAAGGCCACGTGGGGATTTGGAAAGGAAAGGATCTCTTTTAGGAGTAGATTAAACTATTTGCCTCCAAAGTCCCTTCTGCATCTCTGTGTGATCATGACCCACGCCTTAGCGGAAACTCCCAATCAGCTTTTTGTCATGAGTGGTCTCCATGTACCCTCTTATTGACGTAATCCAATTCTTTTGTTGTTTGGTCATTTCAGTCATGACTCCATTTGGAGTTTTCTTGGCAAAATTTCTAGAGTAGTTTGTCATTTCCTTCCCCAGCTCATTTTACAGATTAGGAAACTAAGACAAGACAGGGTTAAGTGACTTGCCCAGGGTCATACAGCTAGTAAGTATCTGAGGCCAGATCTAAACTCAAAAGATGAGTCTCCCTGCTTCAGGCCCAGAACTCTCTCCACTGAGCTGTCCCATAATCCAGTGAACATATATTCTAAGACCAAGCAATGTGCAAGGGTGTGATTAGGAGAAAAAATGATATGGGCCCTGAGTTAAGATCTAAGCCTATTCCACAAAAAATTCTCTAAAATGATGTCAAAGAGGCAGAAAATTAGGGAATTCAAATGGATGTTAGCCATCAGCTAGTCTGACCCATACATTTTAAGGAATCTTCATATCAGCTTGTCATCTCATGGAAGAGTGTCTGACAGAAGAATGGCTGCTGTCTTCATGGAGAGCCTTTTTTTTCCTTGCTTAGCTCATGACCATGCATATTTGTAATGGATTTTATTTTTCTTGGGTTTCTTGGTTTTTCAATAAGTGGGGAAGGAGATTAGAACAGGAAGAACTTAAAAGTGAAAGTAAAATTGAATTCAAAAAAAGAAAAAATGAGCAAGATAAAATTAAGGATTTGCATCTAACATCACTAAACTGCTGTCAATTATCTTATAGGGATTATGGAGGATGGGAATGGGGCTGGAAGACCCCAAATCAGCAAATGTAATTTTGTTTCTTACAAAGGGGAAAAGCTGGAAGAGAGATAATAATTTCTACCATTTCTGTAACACTTTGTGGGTTTTCACATATGCTGTCTTGTTCGATCCTCACAACAATCCTTTAATTTAGGTGCTATTGTATCCCCATTTTATAGATGAGGAAATTGAGGCAGACAGAAGTTAAGTGATGTTCCCAGAGTCCCAAAACTAGTCCATTTCTGAAGCAGAATTTGAGCTCCAGTTTTCCTGACTTCAAGTCCATGAAATGGGCATCAAATTCCAGAAATCATTCAGAGTAGTTTATTAACTAGGTGCTCTGAAAGGACCTCTGGGTCCACATGGAGTCTAAATATATTCACAAGTCAAGGCAAAGCCACCTTATACACCTTTTCCCCTTTATTTGACATAATTTTAGTAGATGAAAACAATTGCTCTTTCCAATTATGAAGAACAGTGCTGATACCACTCACCTACATGCCACTTGTTAATCATGTGATGAGAGGTAAATCCTTTCTCCACTTTGGGTTCTATTTCAAACTTCTCATTTTACAAAGAAGGAAATTGAGACCTCAGGTTAAATGACTTGCCCAAAGTCGAATCATAGTTGATGGAAGATCTGGGATTCCAACTGAGGTGCATTGACTCCAAGGTCAGCATGAGCCAGTCACAACTGCTCTTTGGGTCTCCCCTTCCTCATCTGTAAAATTAGAAAGTAGAATCACTCCTCACAAAGCACCATCCAGATCATGTTAGTAAAAAGTCAAGGCAGCAGTAGGATAGGTTGGGTACGTCCCAGCTTAGTAGGAGCTGACATGGAAAAGCCTTAATGATTTCAATGGGCTACACATACAACGTGTCCCAATTTGATGTGAATTGCACAAAGACCAATGTCATTGGAAGATACTTTACCAGAAGTGCTGTGGCCAGAAAGAGGCAGTTAATAACCTGCCCCCACTTTGTATTTGTCACATGCATATATGGAGAAGCAGATTTGAGCTGCAGTATTTCATTTCACAGGAGACATTGATGAATTGGTTCATGTTGAATAAATGAAATATTTATCAAGTGCTTACTCTGTGCACAGCATCATGCTAAGTGCTAGGGATAAAGGAGGAAAGTAAGACTGTCTCTGCTCGCCAGGAGCTCCCATTCCAAAGGGAGAGGCTTTCAGACCCAAGTCAAATTGCTGTCCATGGTCCTTAAATACCTGTGTTCAGAAGATCAGGGTGGTAGAGGATAGAAAAATCAGATCACATGAGACAAACTTATAAGGAAAGAATGCATGCCATGGAAAGGTACAACTCCTGAAGCCAAGCCTGGTGCATCTATACCCTGGTGCATGGGAAGCCACATTTCCATGGAAGAGAGAGTTCTAATACTTAGCTATCAGGTGAAATTAATGATGGCAAAAGTATCATGGTAAATCATTTTTGCATTTCCATGACTGTTTCACAAACGTGAGCTCATTTGATCCTCCTAAGAAAGCTGTGAAATTGGCTAAGCAGTTGTCAATATTCCCATTTTTACAAATGAGTAAAGTCCATTGAAAAAATAGAATTTCAGAGATGGGGGGTAGAGTCATAAGAGAAAATTGAATACAACTCATACCTGAAAAGATTACCCTAGAAAACATACTTGGCAAGTAGTCAGCCAACCTTTGCTTAAATACCCCCGGTTATGAGGAAGGAGCTCACTTCTCATGGCAGTCCATTTTACTAGTGGGCAGCTCTCATTCTTAGAAAGTCTTCCCTCAGGAGTGGTTAGGTGGGGCAGTGAGTAGAGCACCAGCCCAGGAGTCAGGAGGACCAGAGTTCAAATCCAGTCTCAGACACTTGATACACTTACTAGCCATGTGACTTTGGGCAAATCACTTAACCCAAATTGCCCTCCAAAAAGCAAAAAAAAAACAAAAAACAAAAAAAAGTCTCCCCTCATCCAAGGATGAGCCTGGCCAGGTTGAGGGAGGTTTATCACCAGGTTGGCAACAAAACAATGACTTTTCCAGTCACAGAAGCTCTCTAAGACCATACCTCCAGGGACAGAGACATGCAATTTGTGGTCTCCTGGGTAAATTACAGGTCCTAGTGGTGCTGAAGCATGAACAGATGAGGAAACTGGACTCTTGGAGAGTTCAGTGACTTGCCTAAGGTAAAAGGGAGCAAAGCCCATACCTGGCTATGAAGTCAGTGTTCCTCCCACTGCAGTGGAGGGTTGTGGAGTGGGATCAGTGAAAGAGTGAGATCAGTGACCTCATCATTTCCAGTCAGGGAATGGGCAGGGTGGGGGTGAGGTGGAGGTGGAGTGTGTTGGAAAGCTAAAGAAAGGGCTAATCACAGGCTCTCATGGGGGGAAATTGTCTAGTCCAGGGTTTCTGAAACTATTTTGAAAAATCGATGTTTTTAATCATCTAGTGGGATACTACTAAATGTATGCAATAAAATACATAGGGTTATAAAGGAAATCAATTATAATGAAATGGTTATCAAAATAGTTTTTAAAGGAACTTGTAGACCTCAGGTTACAAATTCCTGCTTAGTCCAACTTGGTCAAATGCTGATCTTATAAAACCTACTTTAGATATTTGCCACACCATAATTTAGAGGAGAACTACCGATAAACATTTAAATATGCAAATCAGATAAATTAAGGGGAGATGAGTCTTGTGAGTAGAAATATGCTAACTGTTGACAAGAGAAGAGCCACCCAGGTAGAGAAGGGGCCTCTCACAGCCACCAACACTCATGCTGACCAACTGCCACCGGAAGGCAAGTAAGCCCAAGATCTGTCACAATGGTGGTGTTTCCACTACTCATCCAGCAGCTGCAGCCCTCACAAAAGGTAGCCACACCTGGGAGGAAGTAACTAGACAGTGGCTTCAGCAGCAACTACCTAAGGGCTGAAAATAAAGTTCTTCGCCACCAAAGTCTGGTTCTGCCAAGTGACTCAACGCCCAAAACATATGTGTCTTTATTGGTGGAAATGATATCAATGATAATGCCTTACCCTCTGCTTTGTCCTGCACCCCAAGGACCAGAGGACCATTCCATCTAACTGATAGCTGAAACCTTCTATCTGTGTTATCTCTTCCATTAGGATGAGAACACTTGGGAGCTTAGCACAGTGCCTTTGTACATACAAATTACTCAATAAATGAGTATTCATTCATTTATTATTTCTTTCCTTCATTCTCCCCAGGCCATCTCTACATCCATAATGCTATGATACCCCTCTCTGCATTTGTGTATATAAAATATACGTGCTTTAGAGATAAAGATACATAAAAAGCAGGGAAGTGTATTTGAATGTGATCATAGATTTAGTGCTTGAAGGGCTTTTGAATATCTATCATCCAAGTCCTAGAGGATCCATCACCATTACGGAAACCCTCTCCAGTGAGTCCCAGCACGAGCCATCCATGGCTTACTAACTAACAGTGTCTCAAATGGGTGCGTGAGGTCCACTGGTATTTAATGATGTGCCCAAATCACCAGCAAGTACACCTCAGAGGCAGAATGGGAACTTGGATCTTCATGACTCTAAGGCCAATACTCTGCTGTATGACACTGCTTTGCTCACATGAGGATGCATCTCTCTGTCTCTGTCTCTCTTCTCTCTCTCTCTCTCTCTCTCTCTCTCTCTCTCTCTCTCTCTCTCTCTCTCTCTCTCTCCCTCCTTCTCTCTCCCTCTGTGTATGTGTCTTTCTCTGTCTCTCTATATATCTGTCTGTCTGTCTGTCTCTCTATCTAGCTGGCTGAAGTGTGTGTGTGTGTCTGCACGTGCCCATGCCCACATCTCCCTCTCTGTCTCTCTCCCTCTCTATTTCTGTTTGTGTGTGTCTCTGTCTCTCTCTCCATCTCTCTGTCTCTGTTCCTATCTCTCTGTCTCTCTATCTCTCTGTCTCTTTTTCTATCTCTCTATCTCCCTCTCTGTCTCTGTCTCTATCTCTCTGTCTCTCCATCTGTCTGTCTCTGTTTCTATCTCTCTATCTCCCTCTCTATCTCTTTCTCTCTCTGTCTCTCTCTCCATCCCTCCTTCCCTCTCTTCTTCTCCTTCCTGTTTCTCCTCTCTCTCTTAATCCCCCCCACTCCTCTCCCCTTTCTCCCTTTCCCCCTCTATCATCTCTACTTTTCTCTATCCTGTCTTTGACCTTTTCTCTATCTCCTTTCTCTCTTGACAATGCATTGTCATCATATCACCAACGTCTCATACCTCTCCTGTCCCTCTTGTGATAACTTTTCATTGGCTCAGATCATGAGGTGCTGTTTTCTTTTTCTCTAAACTCTTTGAAATGGGGTCCAGGCCAGATTGTGCTCCCATCCTCCTCCTCCAAGGTCTGGTCATCGGCTCCCTAGCTCACAGGTGTATGACCCATTCTGACTCAATATTCCAGAACACACACAGGAGTGCAGTCCCCTCCCCTTTAATCTCTCCATCCCTACACAGAGGACACAACCAACATGGCAGATAAAGAGTCCAGCAGCTTTTAGGCTCTACAGTTTCTCCCTTCAAAGCTATGTCTAACCCCAGTGCAACTGTGTGACTTACATCAGTAAGCACCTTGTGTCTTTGACCTCTGTTATCCAGAGCAAAGCCCTTACAAAGTGTAGTCAGGCTTATCCCCTCACTGCCTAGAAGCTGTCAAAGAGATAAGATCTTAAGTGCCAAACTGAAAATGCAGCCCTAACAAAGCTAGAGGAAAATCAAGAGGGATTGTGAAGAGAGAGAGAGAGAGAGAGAGAGAGAGAGAGAGAGAGAGAGAGA
>NW_027185872.1:5811101-5812299 GCF_028583685.1 Petaurus breviceps papuanus | reverse complement strand
GAGAGAGAGAGAGAGAGAGAGAGAGAGAGAGAGAGAGAGAGAGGCCACAGGAAGGAAGTGAGTGGGGAGTTTCCAAGGACTTGACAGGCAACATGTCTAAGAGTCTGGTTCAATAAGAAAACATTTATTGAATGTCCTTTTACAGGGGTCTCCAACCTTTGGATGTCATGAACCCCTTTGATAGTTTGGTGAAGCTTATGGACCCCTTATCAGAACAATGCTTTTAAATGCATAAAATAAAATGTATAGAAAACTAATTATACTGAAATATGACAATAGTTAGTATTTATAAAGCACTCTCAGGTTTATGAAATGCTTTACAAAGACCTCATTCTATTCTCATAATAACCTTGGGAACTACCAATATTATCTCCATTGTACAGATAAGGAAACTGAGTCAGGCAGAGGTTAAGTAATTTTTCCAGAGTCACACAAATAAATGTCTGAGGCCAGATTTGAACTAAAGTCTTCTTGAATCTAAGTCCCATATTCTAACCACTGTAAAACTTAGCTTTCGGGGTGGCCAGGTAGCACAGTGAGTAAGAGCACTGGCCCCAGTGTCAGGATGACCTGGGATCAAATCTGGGCTCAGACACTTAGCACCTACCCAGAAACACCTGGCTGCATAACCTTGAGAAAGTTACTTAACCCCAATTGCTAAAAAACAAAACAAAAAAACCCACTTAGCTTTTCATGTTTTTGTGTTTTCAAATTTTTCATGTTCTTAAAAGTTCAGGGTCCCCCTAAAATCTAACCATAGATCCCAGATCATGGCATTAGCCCCCCTTTCTTATTAAGTACTAACCAATGAATACTCCAGTGGTAAAGTAGACAAAAGTCCATAAAACTGTATGCAGTGGATACATAATAAATATTATTGAACTAAACTGAATGGAATTGGTTTATTAATGATAATATTGATATTAACTCAAGTTGTAAAGCACATTAAGGTTTATAGAGAGATTTTTGCAAGAACCTTGCAAGATAAATAGTATAAATCTTCTTAATAGACCAGAAACAATTCAAATCAAGTAAAATTTTCACTCCCTTCAATCTGAAGTTAAACTTGAGTAGTTGCAGAGCCTAGTGTAGTGGAAAGTATGGCCATAATGCTTACTCTAAAGATATTGATTGGAGATGCTGAGGGCTGAGAGATGCTGAGGGCTGGGAGATGCTGAGGGCTGGGAGATGCTGAGGG
>NW_027185872.1:5801936-5811091 GCF_028583685.1 Petaurus breviceps papuanus | reverse complement strand
GGCTGGGAGATGCTGAGGGCTGGGAGATGCTGAGGGCTGGGAGATGCCCACTCACAGAATAAAATAGGAGCAAAAGTTTTCTGCAAACACATGATCAACCTAGATTTTATATGAGCATCTTTTGAAAACCACACACACAAGCTCACACACAAATCCACACAAAGCCTTCTGGCCAGGAGGAAGTCACTTTTCCTCCAAACATATTTCCATATCTGAAAAAAAGGGAATGATAGCTTTTGGGCCTCCCTGAAGCCCAGGTTTGTTCTGTGGAGACCACATTGGGAATATTAAGGTATTCTGTAAACTGGGTTTTCATAGTAAACAAATGGGAGGAATTACTATCATTAGCACTTAGTAAATATTTGCTGGATAAACGCTGTTAACTAGTACCGCACACACACACGCACAGGCACACACACACACATGCATACACACAAGCACGCACACACAGAGCCAGCTTAGCTGAGAACTTCTAGTGACTCTTAAGCCTTCTCTCACCACAGACTCCTTTCTCTGTCTCTGTCCTGGATCTCTTCTTTTTTTTTTCTGGTTTTCTCATGCTGCATTTTCTGTCTTGCACTTTTTTTTTTAACCTTTCTGACAAGATGGCTTCCAGTCAGGGAAAGGATGAGTTGAAGGCTACAGATTCTAAAACCTAAGAAGGGGCCAGAGGTGCTTAAGATGATCAGCACCAACGAGAGCTCATGACTGCCCCGCTGTGTGCATTGATGTGGCTGACCACAGAAGGGGCCTTAGGAACCCCCTTAACCACCACCAACTTCAGGTTTCCTCTTTTCTCAGACAGGTAAATGGAGTTCAGCAAAGAGAGCATATCTTTTTACTACACAAACCAGAGCTGAGAACAAAAATGACCATAGTGGGTGCCTAAAAGCATACCACTCCTCCCAACCCCCAGGAGTCCCAAGAGAGACAAAAGTTTTCTTCAAGAAAAATATCAACCAAGATTCTATGATGGCAGCTTGTGAAAACCTCACATGTACACACACACACACACACACACACACACACACACACACACAGCCTAAAGGGGCTCAGTGTGAATCCTAGCCCTACAATATCATATTTTCTAATGTTAAAGGCCCTTTTCTAGGACCTCAGGCACCTTGAATTCTTTGCTTTTTTTTGGAGGGGGGGAGGCAGGAAAATTGGGGTTAAGTGACTTGCCCAAGGTCACATGGCTAGTAAGTGTTAAATGTCTGAGGTCGGATTTGAACTCAGGTCCTCCTGACTCCAGGGCCAGTGCTCTATTCTGGGACTCTGAATTCTTTAAAAAATAATGATGTCACTGTGACAGGGAAGCTATTTAAGATTAATAGCTAACTTCAGAAAAGGGACCAGGATGGAGCCCCCACCACCACCACCACATGCACACACACACACACACACACACACACACACACACATGCATACACATACAAACCATTCAATGGCAGTTTGCCTTTAGCCAAGGCAGCCCCTAAAAATCTCAGGAGTGAGCCTGGAGTTTGGAGTAACCTGCAGAAACTCATCCAGAATCCTCAAAACATTATCTGAATTCGAAATGGAACATTCGTGATTTGTTACTTATGACTACATTTTTCCATTTCAGCCTAAACCTCTAAACTTACAATGGTTGCCTCGTTCCCAGTGACTGCTTACTGGACTTCTCAAGAGCAAATTCCTCACTGAACTGATCTCCAAGAAAACACTCAAGGCAATGGCTGAAAAGCTAGATGCAGAAAGCAGAGCCAGGGATAGTCCTTTCTTTTGTAATAGTCATTGCATTTGAGGGAGAGTCAATGGTGTAGTAGGAAGCATGGGAGGCCGAGGGGCAGGAGAGAGAGCTGACTCCTAACTCTACTGAAGGAACAGCAGGTCACTTCACCTCTGGGAGCCTCAGTTTTCTCCTCTGGAAAATGGAGATAAGGATCTATTTTTTCTCCCTTTGACATCTACTTGCAGGGTTCTCCTGAGGACTAACGGGGAGAAATTTCAGATATTCTTGTCCAGTACATTTGGATTAGAACCTGACAAAGGCCAGTATGGAGAATGTTTGACAAAGGACATCTACAAAGCGATCTGTCTGAAGTCAGAATCCCAGATGGAGGTTTCATGCAGAGAGTACCTCACCTTCAGGTGATTTAGCAGTCCCCTGACAGTGCGTGCTAATGGAGATGATTGGCTGAGAGAAGGGCAGGAGAGGAGGCATGGTGCAGCCTCGGGAAGGCCAACAGCAGACTCTGAGAGCACCCCAATATGGCCCTTGATCCCCAGTGTCTGATAAGAGTGGATTCCTCAGGTAAAGCCATTCCCTCCACAGCTGAGCTGAGCAAGACCTTACTCTATTGCTGGGTCACAATGCCCCTTTATTGTTGTGTGTTCTATCACCTGAATTAATCTGTACAGCTTCCCAGTCCCTCTTTTACTGCTTTGCTTTGATAAATGCCTGCTCATTTTCCATGATTGTCTTTTCTATAGTAACCATGCAGTGGGAGGGGAGTGAAGCTGGCTGAGATTAAGCTCACTTACCCTCCAGGTCTGGCAAAGATCTACTCACTGTTCCCTCCCCAAAGAGTGGATGGGGAAAGTGACTTTTATCTTGAATGCCAACAAAAGAATCTTGCCCCTAGTCTGAAAACATCTGATTGTGACAGATATGATTCCAAACCTCATGCCTTATAAGGGGGAATGAAAGTATGATCTCCCTGATGCCCATAAAAGTGGATCTCCAGGCTCCTGAGATGTGGGTTGGGAGTATTCCAGGGTTAGCTACATAACAAGGTCACATGTGAGCCTCCCAGGCTGGACACACAACCATAACTCACTTGTAATCACCTAGACACTTTTCCTCTCTAGGCTCCACTTCTGACTCTCTGGACTTCGTTCTCCATCGTTCTCCAGCAGCCCTCTCACCCTGGAAGTCACTCTGCTTCTGAAGTCGCTTTCTCTAACTGGTCAATTCCTCTTGGAACCATCATTGTAAGGAACATATCGACCAGTCTTCTGCATTCCTTCATTCCTCTCTGGGATCCACACCTGATTCTGGATTTCTTTCTCTACCACTACCCAGGAGCCCTCTCACCTGAAAGATCATTCTGCCTCTGAGGCCCCCTTCCTCTGATTGGTCAATTCCTCCCCAAACCCCCATTTTAAGGAAAATCAGGCCAGCCCTATTCACTCCTTCCTTCTGCTCCGGGTGCCTCCCTTGAAGCTCTGACCTTCTTTCTCCACCCCTCCCCATCCTTTCCAGCTTCCTTTGACTAACAGTTGCCTTGCCTCATGAAAATAAGCTCCTTGGAGGCAGGCTTCTTGGCTTTGATGCTTTTTGTATTCCCAGGAGCTAGTAGAGTGTTTGACATGAAGCAAATGCTTACTGAATGCTTATTAACCTGACTTGACATAGGATCACAAGGTTCAGAGGCAACAATTAGAGATTATCTGGTCTAAGCTCCTCCTTTTTGGGAAGACAGAATGTTGCACGTGGAGTCAGAAAGATCTGGGTTCAAATACTTTGCCCATAGCAGGAGACTGGGTCTCCAATGAGAGTCATCCCCACGCTCTCCACACACCCATTCCATATTATTCTGTTAGCACAGAATGCTTGCTTAGCGCCAGTATGAGCCTATGGTCCAAAAAAAAAAGCAAATAAATGAGAAAAAAAGCTAGGAGGGGAAGAGTCGAGGCGCTGTTCCAGACTGAAATCTTGATGGGGGTAGTGAATCACTAAGTCTCTCCAAAGGGCTGGAGACTCCTCAAATTCTAGAGAAAAATAAAGTTGAGAAGCTACCCCCACCAGGCCTCTCCTATAAAACATGAAAAGAGTGAAAGAAGCCCAATAAAATGAACAAAAACCCCACAGGGCAGGCCCAGGAGCCTTTGGTGAAGCCTGCAATAAAATGAAAATGACATAAAATTGTCAAGTCCCAGAATCCTTCTCCATCCACTAGAAAGGCAGAACTGAGCAGGCCCATAAAGTAAAGCCTGGACGGCCTTACTGCTACAATCTTTTTTTGAGAACAGTCTCATCAAACCCATATTTTCTAACACTATAAAAGCCTTAGAATACCGGGCAAAGAACCCAATACATATGAACTTATCACCAGTAACTTGAATAATGTGATATAAATTTGCTTTTATCTGACATATATGGCTTCAAAAGTGTTTTATGGATGTGTTGGGAATCTTTGTGAGCAGGAATTGTGGGGCCTGAAAACATCTCAGAGGGCCCTAGAATTAAAAGAAGAGAAGCCTGGTAGGGCTAGGGAGGGGGCAGCCCTGCTCTTGTCTGCCCTGGTCAGGACACCTACAAAATATTTGGGGCTTTCTGAGAACTGTGCTTTGTGTTCAGAACTGACAAGCTGGACAGTGTCCAGAAGAGGGTGCCTAGGACAGTAAAGTACCAGAAATCCATTACACTCAGACTGGTTGAAGGAATTAGGAATGCTTAGCCTGGAGGAAAGGGAAGATAGATTGTGGTCCTGAAGTGTTTGAAAGGTTGTCAAAAAGAGAGATTAGACTTTCTGCTTAGCCCTAGAGGACAGAACTAGAAGCCATAGGCATGAGATGTAGGAATAGAGATTAAGGCTGTACAGAATCAAAACAACTGTTCTACCAATGAGAACTCTCCAAAGGCGGAATGGGCTGCCTTGGACAGTCACTGGTCTGGTTACACTAGAGGTAACCAAGCAAAGACTCATAACAGCTCATCTGAGGGGGGGGTGGGGGTGGAATAATCACTTCTATAGTGCCTACTACAGGCCAGACACTGCACTAATTACTTCACAAGTATGACCTCATTTAATTAATTGAATTAATCTCACTGTGTATGTTGTACGGGGATGGCCTCTGAAGTCACCTGCAGCCCTGCGATTCTGCAATTCTGAGAATTCTTCATTGAAATTCTAGGGAACTCAGAGGTATCTCTTCAGCATGTATGCCTTGGAGGGGAGCAAAATGTCTAATCCATTGAGAAAGCCTGGAATGGACAGAGTTGGCTTCCCTAAAAAATGTTCTGTTGTAGTTCCAAGGGTAGATTTGTGCTGCATCTCTTCCCTTCCACTCATCATCCTTGAAATGAGTAAGGGTGGGGCAGTATTTGGTCTTCTCCCCTTCTTTTGAAGGTCTCATATGGAACTCTCCTTTGGAAATCTGATCTCAAAGCAGATGGGCTTCCCATCAACCTTCAACTTGTATCTTTCCTCACATTTCCAGCAACCAACACTAATGTCCTAGCTTTGGGGCCATGAACACTTGCAGAAGCTTAATGTAAGGCAACAAACTTCTAACTAGTCATAACCAAAATACTATAAGGATGATTTAATTATTTTTTTTTTGCTTTTTGGAGGGCAATTGTCATTAAGTGACTTGCCCGAAGTAACACTGCTAGTAAGTGTGTTATGTATCCGAGGCCGGATTTGAACTCAGGTCCTCCTGACTCCAGGGCTGGTGTTCTATTCTCTACGCCATCTAGCCGTCCCGAGGATTTAACTACTTGTAAGAGAAATTAAGTATTTTGTGCTCATTTTTCATACTTGATTTTGAGTCTTGGTCTTTCCTGGTATTTTTTAAAATATTTTTTAAATTCCACTTGGTAATAGATGGAAAATGCTTCGATACTTGCTAATTCACTTTTGAGATTGAGAATATCAAATTCTAAATTTCAAATCAATCATGAAAAAGAAGAAATTTGGTCACTTGAGAATTAATTTCATTCTGCCAGAACTTTGGTTACTCCCTCCAATACCATCTGAAAACTAGAAGACCAAGTGATTATAATAAATCTTAACTCAAGTGTATTGGAGGAAGTAGAGCCACTTTGTAGTTCTCCAGTCTTGACCAGGAAACATTTAGTTCAAAGCTACACAGACTGTCTCCCCCATACTTCATTGATTTTGAGCAGGGAAGCACCAGAGAGCAAATCAACTAAGCAGGTGAAACACCTGAAGCCCAGAGAGATGAGGTTGCTTGCCAAAGTGGAATTGGATCCAGCACAGAGAAGCACCTTAGGGATTCGAGAGCTCATTTTTGTGTCTATTGAGAGCTGAGTTCTAGTCCAGCAGCTAACCTGTAAGATCTACGGGGCCACTCCCCAAGAGGTTAGGGACCTGCTGGCACTCCAATAAAACCTATCTTTTCATTCAGATAGGGAGAGTCAGGACCTGATCCCAGGGCCCCTGCCTTCAAATACCGTTTTCTTTCCGCAATAATACCCTTGTTCTGAAGAGACTGAAAATCTGAATTCTATTGGAAATTCTGAATTCAGTTGGAATTCTCTCAGACTATAGGAAAAATATTAGAATTCTTGATCACAGTAACTAAGCATTAAGATTTATTATGGCATGTAGAAGGAGCACCGAGCCATCTTTCTGCAGAAATGGCTTTTAGTACAGGCTCTGTCACTAATGGAGATGGTTGACTTTGCAGAAGTCATTTAAATTCTGTGACAGGTATTTACTTTGTATATAAAATGAGAAGTATGGACTGGTTATTGTCTGAGGTCCTATCTCTGATTCTATGATACAGGGGTATAATTAATTCACTAATTGATCATTCAGTAACTTTGTAACAGAACAGAACACAGTAGTCTGATGGTCTAAGGAAGGACACTGAAGTGAAAACAAGGACTTAGGACAGTGCCCCCACTCCATTGCTACTCTGCACAGTAGAGGAGTCAAACACAAAGCCCACAATACTCCCAAGTGCATCACGAACGCAGATTAAATGTAATCAGGAAATATAAACAAAAGAAACCGAAATACAAAATGATAGATAATATTACAGTTTTAAATGGTCCCTATTCAGTCAGCACTTTAGTGGCCTCATTTCCATCTGAGTTCGACACCACTGCTGTCCAAGATAGGCATGGAAAAGCAAGAAAAAGTCTATCTCCCCTTTCTATTCTCTCTCTATTTTCCCAGTATCCTTTTGACTTGCCTTCAATTGCGCTCCCTCTGGCCAATCTCCTCTCCCATACTGACTTCTCTGTAGTTTGGTGACCTTACTCTGCAGGCAGTCCTTAGCAGAAGAAGGGGAAAATAAAGAAGATGAAGAGGAAAGGATTCACTTACAAAAATCTCCCCAAGGAAGACAAAGAAATATCCATTTTATGGTCAAGAACCAAACTTGATCTCTGAGTTGGGGTATGTGCACTTTGTAAGGCATGTGAATGCTATGGATACAAAAAACTTCTTTGGAGGAAGGTCAAGGCAATGGAACGAGATATCTCTTACCCAGTAGAAGATGTGAGCAATGCTGCAAATTAAAGCAACACTGAAAGACCCCTGGTCTCAGATTCTTTACAATGACCAGTCTTGGCATCAAAATATAAATGATAAAGGATAGAAGTAAGGGACCAGAGGAAAGAAACATTGCATGCACTGCCCTATAGTTGGTTAAGCCATTTTTAGGCTGTTTTTCTTTGTGACAAAAGAGAGTTCAAGAGGAGGAGTGTATATCCAGATGTGATCATGATTTCAAGAACAAAAGGCATCAATAAAACTTGCTTTGTTTTGTTTTATTTCAAAGATGGTTCTTCCAAGGCTCCCATTCTCCCTCCTTGACCATGCCAAGAAGGCAAATTACTTTATTAATTCAAGTAAAATATGCCATGAAATTATAAGTAAGGCATTTCAAATCTCCTATATTCCCAAACAGAAGGGAGACGGACATAGATGGAGCCAGCCCTTGTCCAGACAAGGCCAGGGCACAGATAAGCTTATATCAGCACCTAGTGGTGAGGGACTGGAAGGAACAAAGAGGTTTCCAGTAACTCCTCCTTTCCAGACTCAGCCCAAATAGCATCTAAAAAGATTGCCTTTGAACTCTTCTCAGACTCATCATCCCTAAGGGCTATTGGAGACTAAGGATGGTTTGTTCTGAGGTGGAAAATTTTCCAGTACTTCCACTCCCTCCCTCCCCCCTCCCCACCAAGATCTCTCTCTCCAATGTTTTGATGAGCCTATGGATCCAGAAGGCTGGTTGTTTCTTAATATTCCCTTTGATCTTTTTTTTCCCTAGCTTCCAGAAATAATTAATTTAAAACCTTTGGGGGTGAAATAATTATGAATTTAATCCAAAAGGAAAACCAAGTCTAAGATATCTTCAATTAAATGCGTCATATTGTAGCAATGGACCAGACTTTGGGTAGAAAAAAAGCACAGAATTTTGCAATCTCCCCTGTACAGACAGACCAGATAAAAATTGTTCTATCTGTTGAAAGCTGTTATTATTAGAATATTGGTGACAGGAGCAAGGGTATGGAGAGGGAAACCTTCAAAATAGAAACTGATGGTCCACCATAAAGTATCTTTTCTCTGCTAATATTTGACACCCATTTCTACATTTCTATAAAATGCCAATAAGTATTCAATGGCCATCTTGATTTCTTTTACATTTTGCATGACCAAAATCCCTGGGCTAGATGATTTCCTGGTTTCATTAGGTGGCCCACCTGAGGAGGATTTATGGACTTACATGGAGTAGAAGCAAAGAACATGAGAAGCTCAGATGGGGTAAAGATCTAAACCATTAGGTGTGTCCACATTGATTTAATGATTATCCAGAAAAACTCTTAAGAGAGTTCTATGTGCCAGGCACCAAGTTAGATGCTGTAGATGTATTGACTTGAAGTCTGCTTCACTGGTACCAATAGCCCAAGTCCTAGTTCTAGAACTACAGTCAGAGCAAATCCTCTGGCCTTTCCAGGTGACCCATGATTGAATTTTTAATAAGAAATATCATTTCTCCAGCCTATTCCCCAAGACTATGCTCCAGGAGTGATTCTGAATGGCCCAAATCATAACAACGGAGGTTCTACATCTCAAGGTTTTCCTTTTAGCTTCTTCTGGCCCCTACCTTCTATTCTCCAGATTATATATCCTGGGCTCCCCTCAACATTCCTCAGGTGACAGTTCCCTGTGTTTTTGTTGTCTTGGCTGCTCTCCTTTGGACATAATCCAGTTTTCCCAACACCCCCAAGATGCTATACTCAAACCACGCACAGAATTCCAAGCAAGGACTAACTAGCTCAGAGTATTGTGGGACCACATCCTCAGTCTCAATCAAAGGACCACAAAAGTTTCAACATCACTCAGTCTATGAAGCCATGAACAACAGGCAGACTGTATTTTCTCTGGCCTTTTTTAGGATCCTTGTTA
>NW_027185872.1:5783960-5801926 GCF_028583685.1 Petaurus breviceps papuanus | reverse complement strand
CAACAGGCAGACTGTATTTTCTCTGGCCTTTTTTAGGATCCTTGTTACAATGCTTATTCATAGTGAAATCAGTGATTTAAAACTGCTAAGAGTTATTTCAAGTGACCCACTTTCACAATTTGATGCTTCTATCCTCATGTCTTGCTGAAATTAGATATGAGTTATATACTTGATTTGGCCCTCCAAAGAGGACTGCCACTGATACCTGTGAAACCTCATGCTATTTGTCTCAGTAATTGTTAAAGTCTATCATAACCATGTGGCATCCCAATTCCCTCATGCAATGTCAGATCTCTTTCTCCTGGAATCATGTCATAAAAAGACCTTAAAAAGCTCATCTTCTATGCCTTTACCCAAGTGTCTTATAAAAATGACAAACTGGACAGATGTAATGACAAAAACCCTGTGAAAATATAGAACCCCCTTCCAGGATGGTACTGATCCAATATTGCTTTGGTTAGGCCTCAACCAGCCACATGGTCACTCAATACAACCAAGTCATGCATCTCCATGAGAGATACTGTGAAATACCATGCAAGAGGAAGGAAGAAGGGGAGAAGGAGGCAGGACAAGAAAAGGAACACCCCTCCCCTATTTCTCGAGTCCTTCGAAGTTCGCTGAGCACTTGGCTAATGTCTGAGTGGCAGATTCGAGTCTGCCTGGCTCTCTGAAGGTCCTCCTCCCCACCTCTCTTGCCTCTGGGACAGTTTTGTGGTTTTCATTACAGTTGAGTCCCAATTAGTACAAACAATGAATCTCATGAAGTGGTTGCATTATCGGAATTCACCCTGCAAGTCTTTATGGGGCTGGAACCAATAGCCATATTTTGCATAATTATAACTTTGAATAGTGTAAATTCCAATACATACATCCACCTTGAGGGATTAATCATATGTATTAACTAGGATCAAAGTTGTGTGTCTATTCTCCAAAGGGCCACACGTCTATAGGAAACCCCTATGGTGCAATTGCTTCAGCTTCTGTCCTTACCCACATGCTCTCAATGACTCACTCCCAGATTTATAAATGTTCTTACTAGTAAAGATTTCTACGTTAATTCACAATGTTATTCCCCTAGCATCCTCTCAAATCTATTTCTTTAACACAAGGTGGACCCATCAGCTTTATTCCAGTCATGGATACTAATGGCAAAGACTTACTAAGTGTCCATGAGATCAAACCTACCTCCTGGTGTCTGGCTTTTGAGTTAGCTTTCTCTATACCCATATGTGAGCACTGGCTGTTTTATGGGCATCTGAGACCCAAAGTAGTGGTCATAACACTCCTCCCTTCTTTTTCTGGTTTCTTTTTCTATTTTATGCCTCGCCTATAGACCATCTGGTTTCTAACTGCTCAGGGTATTTTTCCTTTGGCCCCAAAGTTCAGTTAAAAGTCTTCTGGTAGATTTTCCTGGGAGGATTTCCAGGAACCTGAAAAAGATCAAGTTAGGATGAGATTTGAGGAGGTTTGTTGGTGGAATCACCACCTGGGTGAGACTGATGATGAAGCCTCTGAGGTGCTGGAACGTCCCGTTTCTCCAGTCTGCCCACCATGCGCTGGCCTTTGTGAGATGCTCCTTCCTCCCCTCATCAGGACAGCCAATCACAGGCTTCGAGCATCATGACACAGGACACTAGTGATAAGGAGAGTCATCACAAGAGTCGGCGTTGGTACGGTACTGCCAGGTCTGCAAAGGGTTTGTGAATAGTGTGTCCTTTGATCTTCACACCAGCTCTACGGGCCGGGTGCTCTTTGATCCCCTTCTTACCCTTGGGGAATCGGAGGCTGTAGGAAGTTATGTGACTTGCCCAGAGTAACACAGTTAAGCTAGTAAGTGCCTGAGGTAGGATATGAAATCAGGCCTTCCTGACTCCAGATTCAGCACTTTATCCCCTGTGCCATCAAGTTACCTTCGAGAACCGAATCTCTTTGTTAGGGACTCTATGGCTCCCACTGAAACACCAGGACGCGGAGTCACAAGAGCGCCTGCAGGTCCAACAAATCCTAGCAAGATGTTTTCCCTGTCTCAGCATCACCCATCGCTATAACTGGCCTTTCCAATATGCACATATATGTGTGTCTGCATCCATATTATGTATAATGTACACACGATCCACTTTGAAGCTTAATCTGCATTATTATTTTCTCTGTCACTTTTTAAAGTCCAGACAATCCGCAAAATAATCAATCAAATCAGCATTTGTAGTGCTTGCCAATTTATAAGATGCAAATGCTCACACTAAACATTTAACAATCACCTCGATCAAGCTGATACGAGCTAATTCCATCACAAAGCAGGCCCCCACAATGCAGACTGCACAGTCCCAATGCCCTCCAAGAGCAAGAGAGAGTTGACGTCAATAACTCTGTGCTGTGACATTCTTACGTTTCGCAGCATCTGAATTGTGTGATTGAGTCTGGTCCTCCAGGTTACAGCTCACTTATTTTTCATAAACACGATGTCCATTTTCAAAAAAAGTTGAGTGAGAAAAAGACAAGAACTTTGGATTATCACATTGATATTCTGTTCATCTGCAGACATATAAGCACATATACAAGCACATTCTATATACTGACCTTCACAAACTTATTTCATCCCATGACCGTATGTTCTGCTCTGTCCCATCCATTGCCTCCAGAAGTCAAATTCTGTTGTTTTATTATATCTCACACCAGTTCAAGACAGCAGAGAGCAACAACTGTTCCCGTCTGGTTCTTCTAGTTGACTAAATCACTCCCCAGACATAAGTAGGAGAGGAACATTAATTTCCCCGAGTCACTAGGGTCTCCTTGTATGTATAGTGGGCATGATCCATCAACTTCTACAGAAAAATGTAAAGCATGTTAGGCAATCTAAAGGGCCTGAATCAGCCTCTGTACTTTGGTGAGCATGGAATCTACCATGAAGAAGTAAGTAATTTAGGCACTGGAGACCCATTTGGTGCAAAATAAAATGAACAAAAAACCCATATGTGCCTCAAAAGCATCAGGGTTTGACAAGGAACACAATCCATGAATGTTTTTACTGCCCTTAAATCTATAACTTCTACAATGGCCCAATTGTCCTGCAGACAGTTCCAGGGAGCAACAGAAAATTGAATTTTTATGACACTCTCTAATAAATACAAGTGAGTCTAACAAGGTATTGATCACAATAAATGACACATAGATGGTTTGAAATACTTTCCTTTCACTTCCAAGAGAAGCAATTATGAGGGAAAAACTCTCCTTTTTCATCTCAAAGCTTAATATTCCTCAGTGATTGTCCGCATGGTAGCACATTCAGATAGTTAATATCCTGGCTAGAACACATATCACAGGTTTCAGAAACAAAATACTCATCTCCCTTGGCATGGACATTCCAACCTTCACACAGTCCTCAATGAACTCAAATAAGTCTCACTGTCCTTTATCCACTCTATTTTGATAACAAATAATCACAACAATTAGACAAACATGGAGATCTTAATGTCTTGCACACTTGGTCTGAAGTGTCAAGGCTGACTCAATTCCAATCCCAATCCCAGTAGTATCTATTGGTCTCAAGAGAGAGCAATCAATAAATTCCTCAAAGTTTTTAATCCCCCATCCACATGTAAAGGAAAAGTGTTCTTTGTTTTTCTATCTCAGAGGAAAGATATTCAAATTGTTTAGATATTTTCCTGTTAAAAGAGGGTTGTATACTAGGGAGATGTGTAGAAACATCTAGTAGAGAGCTATATAATTAATAAGGAATTATAACAGTGTAATTTTTTAAAATGGAAGAGTAAAGGCTAAGCTGGGTGACTAAACAGTGTGTGGCTGAAGAGAGCTTTGAGGATTGGCAGCCACGACTGACGTCCTTTGATGCTAGAGCTGAAGTGTTCCCGATATGCTGATGTCTACAGAAGTATGTGAAGCAAACATTGTTCTCCTGACTGCTCACTGTACTCTGCATAAGCCCATATGAGTGTTCCCAGAATTCCATCCCCTCCATCATTTCTCATGATAAAATAATATCCCATTATTTTAATATACCACACACAATTTTGAACAAAGCTGATATGGAATTGATTTTGCTTGGTTATGCATATGTATTACAAAGGATTTGATTTTTTTGTTTTTGTTTTCCATTGGGGAAGAAAAGAGGGAAGGGAGAGAAAATAAATGTTTGGTTTTCAGAAAAAATATACTTTAAAAGGAGGCATGTGAAGACCTACTGAGCTCACATTAAGAATATTTAATTCACAGAAGTATAAATAAGCAGAGAATCAGAGAATGTCAGAGCTAGAACAGGTGTTAAAGATGAGGTCAACACTGCTCCCTCATTTAACATGAGAGAAAGCCAAAATTAAAGAAGAGTGAGTGCCCTATGTGGCATCACACAAGTGACAGGGACCAGGGGTGTGACTGGTACCTAAGGCCCCTGAGACTCCATTCAAGATTCTTCTGACTAGGGTTCTCTGCCGACAAAAGCTGGACGATTATCTGCTGGCTCTGATCAAGGGGCATGGTCCATCTGCGCCAACTTGCTCACCAATCCAAAGCCTCTGCTGTTCCTTAATTAGCGTGGTCTGCGTTCTGTGCTGTCCTAACTAATAAGAAGCCAGCTCCACTCAGTGCTTGCCTTTGGGATTGGCCACCTCAGCCTACTGCTGCATTTCAAAGACACAACTTTGTGCAGTCCCCGGGAAGAGTGCACCAAAACAAAAGTGTCACATGGTAGCAATCACAAGCCCACCACTCATGTTTGTTTTACACCTGCCTGGGGTTTGGCCAGAGGAAACAGTCCACTACTCTACAGCAACACACTTGGTTTAATATAATCATCTTCTCTCCTTAGGCTGAGTCCCTACTATTTCAATGCCATCTGACAAGTTACCTCCTCAGGTAACCTGCTTTGCCAGGTCAGGACAGGTCAAGCCACTGCTAAATCCCACTTACTTTCTGATGAGAAGCTTGTTAACACTCTTTAAATCCTATATCTGAGGAAGGAAGAGACAACCAATTAATGACATTTACCTGCTGGAACTCTTAAAAAAAATAAATTAACTACACATTTTCCACTTGGCATCAACAGTTTCCTGATTTTATTTCTACAGAAATAAAACTACAGTTTATGCTCCCAGAACTCCCCAATGAGCCATTTTTGTTAGAGAGAAATATATATATACACACACACACACAAACATATATATATATATACACACACACATATATATACACACACACATATATATACACACATATATATACACACATATATATACACACACATATATATACACACATATATATACACACACACATATACACACACATATATATACACACACATATATACACATACACACATATATACACACACATATATATACACACATATACACACACACATATATATACACACACATATATAAACACACAAACATATATACACACACATATATACACACATACATATATACACACACATATATATACACACACATATATATACACACACATATATACATACACATATATACACACACATATACATACACATATATATATACACACACGCATATATATACACACACACATACACACACACATATATATACACACACACACATATATACACACACATATATATATACACACACATATATATATATACACACACATATACACACACATATATACACACACATATATACACACACACATATATATATACACACACATATATATACACACACATATATACACACACACATATATACACACACACATATATATACACACACACACACATATATATACACACACACACACATATACACACACACACACATATATATATGTGATGAAGAAGGATCTTCATAAAGTACAATTTTTTGGTTATTGATACATTGGGCTTTAATACATAACTCAAGAGATCAAGCATGAATCATTTGCATAAATTCTCCTCAATGATGAAAAGGATAATTTCAAACCACATGCAAATGGGAGGAAAGAACTGGCACAAGAGTTTGGGAGAGCAGAACGTTCCGCTTGCTTCCTGTTGGAAGAAAGGACATCATGGGTACTCCAGTCCTGGGAGAAAAAGAGCCCGGACTGAGACGTCCCTGCTGCACGCCCTTGACTTCTACCTCATCCCCTAGAGATTTCAGGGAATGTTCCATTGGCTGAGCTTGGGCTATCTTCTCGTGTTAGGATATCTCTCTTCCAATGGCAGAGCTCATGCACTTTAGATAGCTTCTAATAGGTTCTTACCTATGTAACTGCTCTGATTTCTGTTTGCTCTCTCCTCCACAAATAAATGTATTCATGTCACTATTTGTGATGCTCTTTTGTGTAACTGTAAATTGTGATTTAAAAACACACAACACGCTTTGGGACATAAGCTGCACCTCTTCCTTTTTAAGGGGCGATGACCACAACAGCCTCATGAACCAAAACACAAATTCCCCAAGACAAGCACTACTTAAGCCATGTATAATTCTGATCTGGCGCCCCTCCTTGAGGAGATGATAAATGTGCATTTATTAAGCACACACTGTGTTTCAGGAAGGGAGAGAAGTACTAGGGAGACAAAGAAAAACAGAAGACCGTCTCTACTCTTGAGGAGCTCACAAACAACATGCAAACAATTCCATAGAAACCAGATACAGAGACGATAGATTTGAAATAATTAATAGAGGAAAGGCACTAAAATTAAGTGAGATTGAGAAAGACTTCCTGTAGAAGGTGAGATTTTGTCTCAGCCTTAAAGGAGTCCAGGAGGAAGAGAGGAGGAGGGAGGACATTCTAGGCATGTTAGACAGCCAGTGAAAATGCCCAGAGTTGGAAATGGAGCATCTTGTGCTAGGAACAACAAGCAGCTAAAAACCACAAGATTGCATAGTCTGGTGCAAAGGTTGTCAGGTGTGAATAGAAGGAGCTGCTTATGGAGGGTTTTGAACATGAAACAGCAGGTTTGACATTGGATCCTGAAGGTGATTGGGAACCACTGGAGTTTAGTGATTAGGAGGGTGACATGGTGAGACCTGTGCTTTACGAAGACAATTTTGACAGCCACGTGGAGAATGGACTGGAATGGAGAGAGACTTGAGGCAGAAATACCAACTAGCTCTATATAGCAATAGTACAGGCATAAGGTGAGTGGTGGCAGGGTTAAATGAGAGAGGGGACCATATGTGAGAGGTGTTGCAAAGGTAAAATCAGTTGCACTTGATAAAAGATTGAATATCAGGGGTGAGAGAGAGTGAAGAGTTGAGGATGACCCCTAGGATGAAAGCCTGGATATTTTTATCCTCAACAGTAACAGGAGTGAAAGATGGTGAATTCAGTTTTGAAGATGCCGAGTTTAAAATGTCTATGTCATTTCCAGTATAAGATGGCCAATAGGCATTTGCAGATGCAAGATTGAATATCAGTAGAAAGGTTAGGACTGGACAGGGAGATTTGAGACTCATCAATACAGAGGTGATAAACTGAATCTGGGAGTTGACCAGCATGGTGGGCCCTTCACAAGCTTCCTTTCTGGCAGAAATCGAAGTCTCACCTGGACACAGGTAGGCAAGATTCCTGAGACATCTATTAAAGCCTCTCCAAGAGTTGCATATGTGGATGTTGGTGTAACATAAAGAGGCAATACATCTTACAAACAACCCCTAAATATTACTTGTCTAGTTGAAATGATATTTTTGCAAACTCTACTCCCTTGATCACTATTCCTTAAAGAGGAAAGTATGAAAGTATGAAGCTTATATCCAAAGTCTTGGTTGCTTCCCAACAAATGTTTCATGGTCCCCACCTGCCTGCTTTGCTCCATGCCTGGACTTATCTGTCAACTATAAGTAATTCTGAATGGGCTTTGGGTAGAGAGGTTGTGGGGCTGAAGATGCCACCAAGGACAAAAGTCTGAGAAAAACTGATCAGAAGAATCCAGGGGATGCCCTGGATGCCTCTGTCTGCCTTAAATATACTTTGTCCTATAGAGTGCATTGATAAAGCCAACTCTGATTATATGCAGTGGGAAGGTTTAAAATATGTTCCTATTTCAGGAAACCAAATCTTCTTGTAAAATGTTTGTCCATTTAAGTAGAGATATAGTAAGAAATGTCCATATTCCAGGCAATAGTGAACAAAATGACCAAATAGAAGAAGGCCCTCCTCCAACCCCATGGATACATTTTCAGGTCATCAGGAAGGAAGGAAGGAAGAAAGGAAGGTAGGAAGGAAGGAAGGAAGGAAGGAAGGAAGGAAGGAAGGAAGGAAGGAAGGAAGGAAGGAAGGAAGGAAGGGATGGAGGAAGGAAGGAAGGAAGGAAGGAAGGAAGGAAGGAAGGAAGGAAGGAAGGAAGGAAGGAAGGAAGGAAGGAAGGGAGGGAGGGAGGGAGGGAGGGAGAGGGAGGGAAGGAGGGAGGGAAGGAAAGAAGGGAAATACATATTTGTTAAGTGTCTAAAATGTGTTGGAGACTAGGTTAAGCACCTTGTAAATATTATTGCATTAAATCCTCACAACAACTCTGAAAAGTAGTTACCATTATTATCCCTATTTTATAGATGAGGAACCTGAGGTAAACAGAGGTGAAGTGACTTGCCTAGGGTCACACAGCTATGAAGTATCTAAAGCTAGATTTCCAGTCTTCTATCCATTGCTCCACCTAGCTGCCTATAAGAGAAAGGATTCCTGGTCAACAGGAAAGCCTAGTCAGGCCCCAACCAAATTCATTGTGACCCTGACACCTTTCTGAGATGAACAGGGAGGAACAGTCATACTTTGGATCAAGTATTGGGAAAAGGGATGAAGACAGATGGCATCCCCCATCTCTATCTCCACCCCTCACCTCCAACTCATAAGCCAGAAACCTCTGGCTCACATAAACTGCCCCTTCCCAAATTGAGGAGCGCAAGAAGGGAAAACAAGATCATTTCCTCAAGGACTTTTTCCCCCAGGTAACACTAGGAAGAGCCAACTATGACATCTCAAGAAGAAATCCCATAGAGAATCCCAGCCACCACCTCCCTTTGTCCATATTTACATCACATACAACAAAGTCTCAGAATTAGTCCCTGCTGGGCTCCTTGGCTTTGAAAATTCCATTCTTGATCATGCTGGAAAGAACAGACAGCAGCAAGATAAACATTTTCCTAATTACTTGCCTTAATTGAGTACAGATGCTATTTAAATGACTAACTGTAAATATGCTTGTATTTTAATTTCATTATTAATATGGATAAATTTCCTCATAGAAGGCCCTAACTGTCCAACATAAAATACATTCAATGAATACAAATAGAGATGTTCACATTTAAATGTTCATAGTAATGAAAAATACAAATATAAATATTTTCATATTCATATAGGCAAGATGGGAGATGACCAGATTTTAAAATAACACACAGCAAAGAAACTTTGAACATACATGTAGCAAAACAGGCTGGGCTTCAATTACCCACCAGGCTCTAGGGTGGTAACTTGTGAGTCTGCATCTGTAAACATTGCCTTAGATTAACGGGAAGTGACACGTGTGGAGAAACCTCTCTAGAACGATAAACCCCAGATCTGTAGTGGTGATGCCATCCTGGCCATGGAGGCTGCCGCTGTCCAACAAAGATGGGCCAGTGAAGAGGGGCCCCCAGGGCAGTGGGGCAGCACCCACTGACTCCATCAGAAAGCCTGCAAACCAATGAGGAACGCCTCCTATTTCTGCACTTTTCTAGCCCTTGTCTCTCATGCTTGACCCTCTCATTTGGTTGCTGTTGGCCCTGCCTGGGAAGCTGACTCTAGCCAGGCATCTTATTGCTTCTCTGACCCCCTCTTGAGTTCCATTTTGGCTAAGCCAGGATTGATTACTTTAGTACATCTCAGATGAGCCTGCTTGCTTCTGCCTCCTGAACAAAGCACCTGATGGCAGAGCCAGGATCCCCCAAAGACGGATCTCAGCCACTATCTGTATGTGTCCAAAGGGAGGTCCCAAAGGGCATCTCAGACTCAGCAAGGACAAAGAGGATGCATGGTCTTTCTGCCTGGTACCATGGCTTCTCTCTTTGGGTGGTAATCGCTCCACCTCCTGCCTGGTCCCCCTAATTCACAAACAACTGAGTCATGCTGGACTCTTCCCTGGCCCTCTGCTCCATCAGCTGCCATCTTGTTGACATTACCTTCCCCCCCCACACACACACACATCTTTCTTCTCTCACTCACAAGGCCACTACTCTCACTCATATCCCCATCACCCTTTCCCTGTCCCACTGCAACAGCCTGTTAATTAGACTCCTGAGCTACAGAATCTGCTCCACATAATAGCCAAAATATTCTTCCTAAAGGGTGAGCCTTACCAGGCTAATCCACTGCTCAAGAACCATTCGTGACTCCCTATTGCTTCTAGGGCACACACAAACTCCAGCTTGGCCTCTAAAGCTCTTCACAATTTACCTTTAAGTTTTCTTTCCAGGTATATATAACATTATTTACATTCACACATCCTACATTCAAACTAAAGAGAAAGAGAAGAGAAGGGAATGAGTTTATAGGGCACCTACTATGTGCCAGGCCCTGCTAAACACTCTTTACAGACATCATCTCACTGATTCTCCCAACAACCTTGTGAAAGAGATGCTATTATCTCCATCTTGCAGTTGAGGAAACTGAAGCAATCAGACATTGAGTGCCTTGCCCAAGATCCTCCAGTTAGAAAGTATGGGAGGCCAGACTTGAACTCGAGTTCTCCTGACTTTAGACCCAGCACTCTATCCGCTTTGCCATTAGCTTCATCCAGTGACTAAACCGGTCCATTTACTGTTCCCCAAACTCTTCACTCAGCAGTCCATATCTATACCTGGGCATAAGCGGTACCTATTCCTGGAATGCCCTCTGTCCTCATTCCTGCCTTCTAGAATCTCTGGCTTCCTTCAAGGCTCTATTTGTCCTCTCTTAGAGGAAGCCTTTCCTGCTTGTTGGCTCTCTCTGCCTCCCCTTGAAACAGTCATGTACATACTTCTCTACTTCTAAGTGGGGTCTCCCTCCCTGCCCCTGAGGAGGAGTTAACTCCCTGGGAGGCAGGAGCTGCTTTTGCAAAGTTTGACCTTTCTATCCACAGTACCTATAGAAACATGGACATAGGAGGTACTCAGTAGATACTTATAGGATTGGATTAGATCCTAACAGTTTATAAATTTTTCCCACATCAAATAAGATGAAATTTAATAACTATACATGTAAAGTCTTACACTTGGACCATACAATGTTACTTCTCCAAGTACAAGGTGAAGGAGAAGGATCTGAAAGCATGCGGGGAACTTGGACGTCTTCAGGCTCAAATGAGCCAAGAGAGCAATATGGCAGCCAAAAGCTTCCACTGAAGGGCAGCATGTCAAGGGCCAGCGAGTCAAGGCAACACGCATTTGTCTAGTGTTTGTCTTGGACCAGAGACTGCTCAATGTTGAGGCTGCAAAGAAAGGAGGAAACAATCCCTGCCCACATGAAGTTCCCATTGCGACAGGAGATGACATGCTAACAAGCTTATTACCACTAGGTATATCGAGGATAAATCAGATGCAGTCTTAGAGGAAAGGCACAATAGCCTCACTATTCTCTCCTTCCTATGACTAAATCTGGAGTATTCTTTCCACTTGTGAGATCACCTTGTGGGAGGACCTTGAAAAGTTGGAGAATATCTGAGGATGGCAATCACGATTGTGAAGGCTTGCTATCCCACCACTGGAGAGTCACATTGATGAAAGGAATTGAAACTACCTGCCTTCAAAAAGGAACAATTCATTGCATGCCATCTCAGGGAGAGAAAGGAGGGAGTGTGGGATAAAATGTAGAACGCAAAACTTTAAACAAAAATGTTAAAATGAAAAAAGGGGAAGATTAAGGGGGATTATGGGAGCTTCATTCAAGTATGTCAAGGGTTATCCTATGACAGAGAAGGAATTTGATTTGTTGTGTTTGGCTACTGAGAGCCAAACTAAGAATAGTGGGAATGGAAGCTATCCCAAAGTGAAATGGGCTGCTTCCACTGGGTGGGGCCCTCCTCACTAGAGAACTTCAAGAGCTCCTTAGAAACCATTGGTCAGAAGGTTAGAAAGGGGAGTCTGGGTCAAGTCCAAGGGAGCCAGATGGCTCTGAGGGGTCCCCTAGTTCTGAGGTCCTGGCAGTAGTAGGCCTGGATCCTGAGTGGATCTTCTATAAAGAAGTCTTCACGTATCCCAAATCCAATTGCCATCATAAAGGGAAGCCGGTCCCCTATCTCCTGGGCGGGAGCACAGGGAACAAGACAGTTGTAAGTCTGGAATCAATCAGGTGCCCCAGACTAGAGTAGATCAGATACAGACAGCTGGTGTGTCATGGCAGACAATAACAGCCAGCTCACTGTGACCCAAGTCAGCCGGGGTAGGGAAAGCATGTAATTAAGAATCAGGACACCCCAGTCTGAATCCTGGCTCTGTTGCTTAACTTGCCCTATGACCCTGGACAAGTCATCTCACGTGATTTCACATGTATGTTCCCTAGTTTCCTCACCTATAAAGTAAGGTAATTATTTTTAAAAAATTCAAAGACTCCATCCAGCTCTAGGTTTGTGCTACAGAGATAATTTAGCATCAAAGAGACCAGAAAATTCATAAAATGAAATTTAGGAAATAAAAGCACAATTTATTATTGGAGGGAGAAGGTTTACATGCTTCTCTCCGAGAGCATCATGATGCAACAACATCCACACTGAAGGCTATGAAGGGGCTAAATGACATTGGATCTTTGAAGACAGAAAGAAAGGGTTTCATGGTTCTTAGAGAGCTTTCCATTATATATTTTTTAAAGAATGTTAAAAATAAACAACTTGAAAAATTAAACTAACCCTCCATCATTGAAATGCAAGAAGAGGCATCACCAGGTGATTGTTGTAGATTGTCCTGTTTTCAGGGGACCAGAGACATCCCAGCTGGCCCATCCAGGGCTCCTGGATTGGATTTAAATGAGGCAGAGCTGTGTGAACTTGGGAACCTCTCTCTCCCTTCCAGGGTCACGGAGGCCAGTGATGGGCAAAGGGGGAAGAACTGGAGTAAAGAGAGAAGGCGAGAGGGAAGAAAGAAGAGAAAAAAAGGGAATAAAGAAGGAAGCAGAGGGGTAATGAAGGCAGGAGGCAGAGAGAGAAGGAATGAAAACTAGAACAAGGAGTCCCCAGTAGGAGGGAAAGGAGGAATCACAGGCAAAAACCAGGGAAGAAAGGAGGGAAAAGGGCATAGAACAATAAAGTAAATCACAAGAGTAATCAGCTTGGAATCTACAGGCCAGTCCTCAATGCACAGAGGGCATAAGAAGGCTGACACACAGAGAGACTGGATAGGGGCTGGGAGTGTGGGCTTTTTTAGGACTAACAGCATCTGAGGCCAGAGCCTGGCATGGCTCTGAATTAGCCCAATCACATCTATTTGTGAAAATGCCATTTCTGCTCTGAGACAGCAGCGGCCAGGAGCAAGGCTCAACGTACTCCTGAGCAGCCTTAGCCAAAGGCTTACCCCTGCAGAAAAGGAGCCCCAAATGGTGCTGAGCAGTCCTTCATTGTTCTCAAAGCGGGTGCCACTGGGACGATTGTTTCACTGTCGTCCCAGCATGCAACTTTCCACAAAATAGAATGCAGTTTGGCAAAGAAAAATACATCAGGGAAAGGAAGGTCTGTTAAAAAACAATGAACCCCTCTTCATTGTTCTGATTTTGTCTTGTTTAATGAATTTTCTTATCTAGATGTCCTTAGAGTTTCAGGTCCCCCACTGATCCTCTGGGCTCTGATTTCAGAATTGTTATTGTGGTAAATAAATAAGTGCATATGTCTTACAGTTATATAGAGAGGATAACTGTCAATCAAGCAATTCAGATAATGAAAGATGCATGCGTGCATGTATGTGTGCCTATGTGAGCATATATGTATGTACTTGGTGTATATATGTATATGTCTTCATGAAGTCCTTTGGAAACAATGCTACGGAACTAATTCTGTCTTTTCATTCCCTTTAATTTTGGTAATTACAAAAGAGACACTCTCAAATCTGGAGCATATAACAGTGGATCTGGCCCCCGCATCCTTGCTGGGGCATGACGACCTTCAGCGGGGAAGAAGGCATGGGCTGAAAGTGGATCCTTCAGAAGCACAGTTACTTCAGGGGAAAAAAGGCAGTGACAAAAGGTAGAATCTGCATTCATAGTATATCAGCAGAAGGGCTTACACTTGTAATGGTTCTTCACTCTTTCAGGAGGCTCTGCAAAGCTTTCAAGGCTGCTTCGGCATTGTGCCACTGTGTGTGATTAATATTCCTTGGCAGATCATGCCCTTAGTCAGTTGCTCCAAGGCACAGGCCCTGAATGACACATTTCAGCTCATGCACAGCACTGTTTTACAACCAATTTATAAAACCCTAGAAAATCAAGCTTAAAATGGAAACGCTAACAAGACACTGACAGGGACACTCACGCTGCCAGTGGGCCCCAAATCTGCATCAGCAGACATGTGGAATTCTGTTTTTATTTCCAGATGACAGTCATATAACTGTACGTCTGCAGCAGAAAGCCTGAGAGGAAGCTTGGCTGCATTTTTCAAAATACAGATCCCATTTTCTAGTACCCTTCTTCAAATATTTAATACAACTTTTGTAGGTAGAACCCACAGTCTCAAATAACAAAGGCCAAATCTGTGCCAAGACTGAAGGTCAAGGTGAAGATGGATTTACATGTTCAAGAGGGCCCTGTTCATGGGGGGTTGGGAGGAGAAGGATCCTGGAATGCAACAAAGTTCCAGTCCAAGACAGAGACTGTGAAGAAAGGAGAGAAGGGAGGGAGGGAGGAAATGAATGAAGGGAGGAAGGAAGGAAGGGAGAAAGGGAGGA
Organism: Petaurus breviceps papuanus; assembly: GCF_028583685.1. Classification (NCBI taxonomy): domain Eukaryota; kingdom Metazoa; phylum Chordata; class Mammalia; order Diprotodontia; family Petauridae; genus Petaurus; species Petaurus breviceps. Next base: position 5,787,068 of record NW_027185872.1, on the reverse strand, counting down.
AGGGAGGAAAGAAGGGAGGAAGGAAGGAAGGAAGGAAGGAAGGAAGGAAGGAAGGAAGGAAGGAAGGAAGGAAGGAAGGGAAGAAGGAAGGAAGGAAGGAAGGAAGGAGGGAGGGAGGGAAGGAAGGGAGGGAGGGAGGGCGAAAGGGAAGGAGGAAATGAGTGAAGTTAAATAATATTCATATCAACTACAAAGGACTTATGAAGGAAGATGCTATATACCTCAAGAGAAAGAATTGATAAATAGAAGTGTGCGTAGTATTGTGTTACATATATTTATAAATCTACATCAATTGGTGGCCTTCTCTAGTGTGAGGTGGGGAGGGAGACAGTGCAGAACTTAAACTATAACAAAAATAATTTTTTAAAGAGAAAGTTAAAATGGACTTATAGGTAGAGGAGCATTATTGCCATAGAAACAGCCTTGCTGATAAATACAGAAATGTTTCCATCCCAGTGTTTCTTTTTTTTTTCCTTTAATCTAACCAGTTCAGCCCACAGAAGCAAAGAGAATGCCTGTGGGGAAAATGGACCTGGTTTTCTCCTCTCTTAGCAGAAGCCGAGACCAGCTTTAGCTGAAGCACTCACAGGGCTGTTCAGATGTCAGCAGAATGAGGCATTTGGGTGCAATCCAGCACAATCCAACAAGACCTCCTATCACCTCCAATATTCTTCAGTTCTAAAGCCTTGTGACTCCAGGAAGAGGGCAGTATGAGCATCACAAGGGTGGAACTTCAAGCCATCTAGCCAGAAAGAGGACATAGAAGAGCAGTTTGATAACAAGTGCAGTTAGATCACAAGTGCGGCAAAAAGGAAGAATGTGGTAGTGACAGGGGACTTCAATTTTCCAAATATTTTCCAGAGTGTGCCCTCTCTGTGTCTCCATCTGTCTCTCAGAGAACTAAGAACTTTTTCATTTGCCTTACTGACAATTTCATCCTTCAAAAAGTGGAGAAACTACTGAGGAGAAATTCTGTCATGCATCCTAAGAGAGAACTGCTTGCTGTAACTCATTCATCTCAGGGTGCCCCTTTGCACTCTCACCACACCTGCCCTTGTAATTAGTTCCTGCATATGCAAGCTGTGATGATCCCTTTGACCAGGACCACCTCTGTCCCCAGCTTTTGACTAGGTCATGAAGGATGTAAGTACTAATGACAAAGGGGTAATGCTCTCCTTGACCAGGTTTGAACTTCTGACCCACCCCAGGGTCTGACCCTATAAATTCTTGATTCCCTTCTATTTACCCAAAGGATCTGCCTCTACCTTAAGTATGGACACCAAAAGACACATAGCTGTATTTATCACCCCCAGATTCTATAAGATGCCTATGAGTTGCCCTAGGGACATCCACCCTGAAGACAATACTGACTTCCTGTCTCTAGACTGACATTGATAAAAGACTCAAATATGAAACGGAGTCAAGTCAAACAGCATTTATTAAGCACCCACTATATGCCAGACACTGTTAAATGCAGGGAATACAAAGCAAGGTGACATGCAGCCCCTTTCTTTAGGAGCGCACAATGTCATGGGGGAGAGACTTGCTTAAAGATGTCTAGAGAGTGGGAACTCCCTCCCTCCTAGGCAGGCAGTTCTTCACACTTTGGAACAGCTACAACTCTTCAGAGGCTTTCCCTCATATGAAGCCCAAGTATGCCTCTGACGCTTGGACACATTATATGTAGTTCTGTACTCTGGTGATGAGAGACTCACTATGATCCTTTTCTCAGAGAATGTTCTTTAAATATTTGAATGTGATTAATCAATAAATCAACAAGCATTTATTAAGCTCCTACTACGAGCTGGGCAATGTGATGTTCCGCTGCCTCCTCCTCAGGTTAATACCCCAACCTGGTGTTGGGTTGGGCTCGATTCCGGGCATCTTTGTCTGTCTCCCATTCCTGGAAAACTCACAGCTTCCTTCAAGTCTCAACTAAAACCGATTTGCTATAGAAACCTTTCCCCAACCCTTCTCAATGTTGATTATTTCTGATTTAGCTCATATAGTGCTTGTTTGTACATGCTTGCTTGTTGCTAATCACCCCTTTAGATTGTGCACTCCTGGAGGGTAGAAACTGTGCTTTGCCTCGCTTTGGATCTCCAGTGCTTAGCAAAGTGTCTGACACATGGTAGGTATATAAAAATGCTTATTGACTGACTCATTGACTGGTTGTCCCTGCCTTCCTACAAAGTCCCTGGCTCTGACTTAGCTGGGATGAGGTCCCACCTCACTCTACATAACTACTGCAACTGGCTCATAGTTATGGCGATCCCAACGCATGTGGCCTTGAAATCTGCTGAACTTCATGGCATTATGAGGCACTATTTGTAAAGTCTTAAATGAAACACTATGTTGAATTTTAGTCATTATTATTGACTGTTCTTCTCTTTAAATCCCACAGAAACCCATAACTTTGTCTTCCCTTTCCAGTGCCTCAATTTCTCTCTAGATGGCAAATGCATAATCTATGGGACCCCTCTAGTGGCACCTCCGGATCATGTGAAATAAAATCTTTCTTAAACTGCCGCCTGACCCAATGCCCCTAAGTTTGTCTATAATCACTCAATCGCCATCATAATGATCCAGCAAAAGCCTCCCCTTACATATGTATAATTTATGAAAGATATTAAGTCACACTAAATAGTGTCTAGATTAGAGAGCAAATTATAAAATCAATAACTATCTTAAATGTAATGACAATTTTCATAGAATATGTAAAAATCTATGAGGTGAAACCAAAGAAATGCTTTGAGTCCAATTTATATTTACTGAACACATTATATTGCTACACATTAACGAGAGAGAAAATGAAGATGATTGAGTTGTAGTTAACAAAATTACAAAATGAACAAGTAAATAAACCAAAAGTAAGGAGAAAATGATTTTTTAAAATCATATACCAAATATAAAAAGGTGAACTGATATAGGTATAGATGTAGATAGACAGATAGATAGATAGATTCCACAACTATTTGTAAAAACAAAAAAACACATGCAAAAAATTAAAATGGCATTTTTTTAAAGAGATACACTATGATGCAGGGGATAGAGAGCAGGCGTCAGCATAAGACCAAGCTTCCCCTTTAACATGTACTGACTGTGCAC
>NW_027185872.1:5744690-5783950 GCF_028583685.1 Petaurus breviceps papuanus | reverse complement strand
CACACACACACATACACACCTGAACACACGCGCGCGCGCGCACACACACACACAGAAAACTCTGAGGCACTATTATAGCACAACTGGATAGCAGCAAAACTGAGTCTATGTGGAAAATGTGTGAATATTTACCAAAAAAACATAATGTCCTCAAATGGACCAAAAAGGAAATAGAAAAGCTGAAGAAACTGATCAGAAGAAGAAATGCAATAGACCCAAATGTGTTGCTATGTAAAAAGTCCCTGGGACAGAGCACCATAATTCCTCCAATACTTAAAGACCAGACGAGCTCTGTATTCATCAGCTGTTTACAAAAGTAGAGAAATATGTAACTCTCTCACTTTCTTGGTATGAAGTGCATCTCGTTCTTGATTCCCAAGCTTAGAAAATATAAGGCCAAAAAGATAACCCCAGCCTGTCTAAACAAGACAGCGATGAACATATAATCATAATCATACTCACAGCTAACATTCCTATTGTACCTTACGTTTTGCAAAGCACTTTAGAAATATTATCTAATTTTAGCAAACATTCCAAGTCAAATATTTATTATGATCAAGAAAGATTAACAGGAATATTATAATGGTTTAATGTCAAATAATCGTAGATACAGAGGAGATATTTTAACAAATATAAAACTTATTCATGATAAATATTAAAAGCTTAAAAATGGATTTTTCTTTGACCTGATAAAAATTGCTTGAATCCAAGAGCTGCCCTCATGTGTGATACGGAAACATTTGTAGAATTTCCATTAACTTTTCTAAAACTGTGCTCTCCATTCTCACCATGACTATTTGACACAGCTTCAGAAATTCTAGCTATGGGAATAAGGTAAGAAAAAGTTATGGCCACAAGCATTTGGCAAAGAAGAGTCTAAAGTGTGCCCAGGTCTAATTTTGATGACATATGTTTTAGAAAATCAAAGAAATTCTATAACCACAATAACTTTACCAAGATGACAAGACTATAAAATAAATGTGTGTTTCTTATAGAAACAAAGAAAAATTAATAGAAAGACAACTACTATCTATATTAAAGACAAAAAAAGTCTCAAATTGGCAATAATCTATTAAACTATGTGAAGACAACTACAAAATGATCCCAACAGCAAAAAAGGAAGAAATGAATTACTGATATACGTTATCTATGATTATATCCCAAGCCAAATACCAATAGTACATCAATAAGTTCAATACAATATCAATCAAAATATCAAAGTGCTACTTAGTGGAATTAGAAAAGTCATTAACCAAATTTACTTAGACTGTATAAGCATGTCAAGAAAAAATCTCAAAATACAAAGACAACCATAATCATCAAAATCATTTAATAATAAATAAAAATAGAAAAGCAACGAAAGAAAGAATATACTTAATCTAGAATCATAATCAAAGCTGTACAATAGATTGCTTTTTTAAAATATTCCAAAAATGAGAGAAGGTATTTTTCTTCAGATTGTGATAATTAAATAAAAGTCTGCTCCTCTCTCCCCAATGGGATGATATTGATATTTTATAGCATAGCTACCATCTATTCCAAATGGTCAAAGATAATTTTTAAATTAGAAAAAATAAAGATATAATGACATCAGTTATTAGGCTGAATAAGGTTGTTTAATATTAAACAACTGCAGAAATTATGAGCTATACAGTAGATGTGATTTAATAAAATAAAGGGATTTCATACAAAAATAACAATGTATAAAATAGTATAATGCATACAAAGTAAAAGCAAAACCTATCACTTAGATATAACTATTTTGAGTATGTATTTTATTTTGTTTTTAAATCTAAATTTTACAAGAGTGATGGCTTTCTTAATAAATGGTAGACAAATAGGAATATACAATTCTTGGAGAAATTGATATACGTTATCTACGAGCACCTGAGAATGTTCCAAATCACTAATATTCATAGAAATGCAAATTCAAACAGCTCTAGGATATAACTTTCCAGTCATGAGATTATCCAGAAGGTCTCTGGGCAGACAAGTGTACTAGTATGCTCCTAACGGAGTTGGAGATTGTGATTTGCTTGGAATAAACAGAAGCTGAATAAAACTGTCTCTAGACTTTTTCTCAATGAACCCAATATTAAAATGGATCAAAATGTTCTCTGTAGATAAGCACTCACATTAACTTTAAACCAGAATTAGAACATAGGTACAGCAGTGGTTAAATAAACCATGATCTAATCACATCTCCTAGACGAGGTGAAGCCCGGAAATGTGATAGGACTTGCAGAAAGCTGGAAAGTAGCCAAGGTAGGATTCAAACCAAGATCATCAATGCCAAGTTCCATGTAGCCACTACATAGGCTACCCTCTACTTCATATGTCAACATCTCGTGGATTTTTCAAGAGGGTAACAAGATGACACTATGCTAAAAATGCATGAAATTTCACTCAAAATGATGCTTAGTAGCAAAAAGGCTTCAGTGGGGAGACACTGACATAAAAAAATCCATGCTAAAACTTTGAGGGAGGTAGAGACTAATGATGTGTGAAAATTTAATAGGCTTCAATACGCCTACTGTGCTGCATTCCATTTGTTCTGGGGGTAATGTGAATAAGGGTTATTAGCAATAATAATGGTTTTGCTAGTGATAAATTTGCAGCTTAAGCAACCTCCGGCATGTGGGTTAATAATATTTCAAAAATATTGCACAAAATGGAATGCAATCATTGTTAAAAAAAAAAAAAAACAGGAAAACTGGACTCTTACTAAATAGTGTGACAGCTGAAGTCTTGCTCTCATCATTTGTGAGCTTAATAGGTGGTGAAGAGTCTAAACTGAACTGAACATTTTCTGACATTTTACTCATTCAATAAGGCATTTCCATGGAAATGGTCCAAGAGCTCACCACTTTCTGCTCTCCTGTTAAAGATTGTATCAGAGAGGGCAACAAAACTATTTCCTGAGCCAGGTCAGTTGTTAAGTAAAAAATGTATTTTACCCTACTGGGAATGCATTCTTACTCTTTTGCACTCAACAAAATAAAGGTACTTGGGTCCAAATGTTCAAATTGGTCACATATTTTCTGAAAATTGAATTTTCATTGACCTTTCAATTTACACAAAGCATGCATTTAGTAAGAAATCTGGGAAACTTTCACAAAATGATAGAACGAAAGCAAAGGCCAACAATCTCACCTATAGTGTGAGAGCAAGTAAACCTGGTCCTTAACTCTCAAAAAGTTTCAGAGTTTCCTAATTCTTCACTGGAAATGGTCCAACATCTTCCTTTTCTATTTTTCTGGTGTTGTATCACACTGGAAAGTTGGTTTGAAGGTTACTACTCTTCAAGTACATCAACCATGGTAGCTAACAATATAAAAATGGGTATCTTAGGTTAATGGGCCCCCTCAGTATCAGAAAGGCTAAAAGGTACAGAAGTGAAGATTAGAAATAGATCTGGGATGCTGCACATTATTCAAAATGGACTGCAAAGATAAATGTGTATGTGGGGGGATTCTCATATGCTACTCTGAATCTACATTCATACCAATGTGGGTATTTCCTCTATCAGTACAGATAGTGAACCATAAAATCCTCTCATATCACTCCCCTCTTGTCCATATCCTCCTATAAATCCTCTACTTAACGTGATGTGGTCTGTCTTTTATATCTCTTAATGCTACCTCAATACCCATGTCTTGTACCTTTGTTCTCATGACATTTTTAATGTTCTTTCTTTTTCAATCATTCTGCCTTTTTCAAATAAAATCCAGTCTTTTCTTTACCTTCTTCTCATGATTGGACCCAGGTTATTGTTCAATCAAATTTCTGTCTTAGTAATTTAAAATGTCATTAAAAGAATTGACAGTGTTTTAAGATTGGATGGAGTCAGTACAGTGTTTCTTGAAAAGAGAGTATCTGAAAGATTTCATTCTCTATAGGAAATCCCTCTTCCATTTGTCTTCTGTACTAGAATCTTCCATGGTGATGGTAAATATCTTTGGTGAGTTTGTCTCCCTGTTTTATGCATCTGCTAATATTGCTACTCAATGTGTTCCAGTAAGTTATCTCTGTTGTTTCATCTCCTAAAAAATCTTGCTTTTTTGTCTTGAGTATGAGAACCATTTTTCAGAAGGAAACCTTGGAGGCATATAGCTCTAATGAATCAAATGGTTTGGTTTGCTTATATCTGATTGGCAACAACAACAATATAAAAAATCAGAATCTTGTAATATCTATGCCTTTAAGTCATTTTTGTGACTGTCAAGATATGAGCTTCCCTTGGAATATCACCCTCCCAAAGAAAATTATTCCTTTGGAAGTAGTAAGGGGAAAAAGGAAATGAGCATTTATTAAGTAACTATTATATACTAGGCACTATGATAAGCGCTTTACAAAGTTTATCTCACTTTTACTTTTCATCTCCCCAACACTATCACAGTGGCTAGAATCAAAGGCATTTAATCAATGCCTATTGGTTGATTGATTGATTTACAAGAGTCAGCTTGTTCACTTCTCATATCTTCATCAAGATTCCCCTATGTATATTTCCGGTGTAGATTGATCACAATAAGATTTTATTAGGATGGGTAAATAGGCAATTGTTTGGGAGTTCTGATTTATTGTAATAAGGTCTATATTTCCCCCTCTTTCCTCCTCTCTTTCAAAAATCTTTAGAGTCGATCCATGATTCTGAAACTATATCAACTCCAGAAGCAACTCCCTCTATCTAGTTCACCTGATTTCTCCAATTTGTTATCTTTAGTGATGTTTTTACTTACTCATATGCATATTAGGAACTTTGATTTTAGATCCTAAATATGGAGTCTTCACTATCATTAATGGAGAAAAAGAACATTTTCCATTGGAATATTAACAGACCTTTCGCCATTTTTGTCTGTTATTTCTTCTTTCAGTTTCATTTATAAAGTCAGATTTTTCTGTGTCTACCAGCCCTGATACTAACATTGTGACTAGGAGCAAGTGTCATGCTATCTCTCTGAAATTTGGTTTTCTTATCTGGATAAAGGAGATTAATAATATTAGCACTGTCCAAGTCATAAGGACAGTATAAGGCAAGTGTTACAGAAACTTTAATGCCTTCCATATGTGAGTTACCATTGTCAAGACCATCACGATCCGTATAGGAACACCCTTCCTGGCCTGGATCATCACAAGTCATCGCTTCTCTCACAAGAGATGTTCATATTCACAAGATGCTTTATGGTTTACTTCATAGACCTCATTGCCATGTGCCCCAGTCATAATTACGGAGATCACTCTAAAGGAAGTCAGGTTAATTCTTATGTTTTATTTAACTAGGACATAAACTGTTCACAGCATGTTTTTTGGCTCATAAAAGAAAATAACTCAAAAGAATACTTGCTATAATTCTGTACAAAAGGATTTTGCAAGTGGTGAACAGAGCCTCCCACTATCCAGGGTTCCTTTCAATGGAGTACAGGCTAGAATCTCAGAAATGCTCCTGTACTTCTCCTTGAACACACCCACATACACTTACTTCCCCAAGATTCCAGAATCCCTAGAGTCTCTGGTGTTCCAGATTGTGAGTAGTGCCCACCCTCATCCCACCCCAAAATGTACTAGGAAAAAAAAACAATCTAGCATGAAAATGGCATTGGAATAATTGCAAGTATAATTTAATGGCCCAATGATATATAATGGATGCCTTAAGTCAAGAGCTTCCCACAGGCAATAAATCAGGTCATTTCCTTCCATTTAAGCAAAGTAACAAGTACATGAAACTTTGTAAGCTAAAGTTGAATTCGGTCCTATCTGACGACCTGTGAAATTATAACCAAGGGAAGAAAATTTTATCTAGAATTATATGTTTAGAATTTGAAGGAAACTTGAAGGCCATTAATCCAACCCATTTATTTGCATACAGGGAAAGTGAGGCATAGCATTGTTCCTCTGTGGAAGAATTGAAAATGGTTCCCTGATTTAGTGTCTCCCAAACCAAGTTTGCCCCAAACCAAGCTTGCTAACCAATCAATAAAATTCATTAAAATATGAATGTATGTTTGTGGATACCCAGCCCATGTTTAATAAATGCTGGTTACATAAAGTTAAAGTATTCTTCCTTAATATGAGCCCTTGTATTTATTCTTTGTCAATAACACATAGAATACAACTGTGGTATCAGATTGCCTTCATATGTCAACATATAGGGGACAAAAGGGAAAGTTGGAGACAAATCAGATTCTGAATATGGAATAAATTAATATTTAGCAAGAATTTGGCACAATGTGATTTGTTCCATAATAATGAGAAGCAACAAAATGTACTGAGGAAAAGTCAACCAAACAAACATTGGACCTGGAGTAAAGAAAAGCCTGAGTTTCAAATGGCGCTACTAAGGGTAACCAGTAACATGACCATGGATCAGAATGTTAAAACTCTCAGTCTTAATTTCCTCATCTATAAAATGGGAGGGAGAAGAGAGTTCCTGCTGCCCCTGCCTCACAGGGTTCTTGTGAGGATCACACTAGATAATACATACACAGAGATTCCTTGCCACCCCATTTCTGGAGAGGATCTAGAATCAATCAGTGGCAGCATCATGGGGTTGTAGATGTGGATGAAGTTGGGATCTTTAAGGTCATGGAATCTTAAGACTCCATACAAAAATGAGGAAAGAGACCATCCAACCCAACCCCTTCATTTCACAGAGAAGGAAACTGAGGTTCAGAGGGGGTAAACAGCTTGAACAAAACATGGAACCAGAAGAAGTCAAAAAAGGCAAAACTGTTGCATCAAAAGCTTTTAAGAAAAATATTAATTTGTTGCAGGACATGGAGGAGCTCAAGAAGGATTTTGAAAATCAAGTAAGAGAAGTAGAGGAAAAAGTGGGAAGAGAAATGAGATTGATGTAAGAAAATCATGAAAAGTGAGGCAACAGCCTGCTAAAGGACACCCCCAAAAATGCCAAAGAAAATAACACCTTAAAAATAGACTAACTCAAAAGGCAAAAGAGGTCCAAAAATCCAATGAGGAGAAGAATACCTTAAAAAGCTGAATTTGCCAGATGGAAAGGGAATTTTAAAAACTCACTGAAGAGAATAATTCCTTCAAAATTAAATTGGAGTAAGTGGAAGCTAATGACTTTATGAGAAATCAAGATATTATAAAACAGATACAAACAAATGAAAAATAGAAGGGAATGTGAAATATCTCATTGGAAAAACCACTGACCTGGAAAAATAGATCCAGGAGAGATAATTTAAAAATTTTTGGACTACCTGAAAGCCATGATCAAAAAAAGCACCTAGACATAATCCTTCAAGAAATCCTCAAGGAAAATTGCCCTGATATTCTAGAACCAGAGGGCAAAATATAAATTGAAAGAATTCACCCATCACCTCTTTTTTTTTTATTTTTGGAGGGCAGTTGGGGTTAAGTGACTTGCCCAAGGTCACACAGCTAGTTTTTGTGTTAAGTGTCTGAGGTCAGATTTGTAGTCAGGTCCTCCTGACTCCAGGGCCAGGGCTCTATTCACTGTGCAACCTAGCCACCTCCACCTATCACCTCTTGAAAAAGATCTCAAAAAGAAAACTCCTAGGAAGATCACAGCCAAATTCCAGAGTCCTCAGGTCAAGGAGAAAATACTACAAGCTGTCAGGAAGAAACAATTTGAGTATTGTGGAAACACAATCAGGATAACACAAGATCTAACAGCTTATATATTAAGGGATCACAGAACTTAGAATATGATATTCCGGAGGTCAAAGGAGCTGAGATTAAAACCAAGAATCACTTACCCAGCAAACCTGAGTATAATGCTTCAGGGGAAAATATGATCATTCAGTGGAATAGAGGATTTTCAAGCATTCTTGATGAAAAAACCAGAACTGAACAGAAAATTTGACTTTCAAATACAAGAAGCAAGAGAAGTATGAGAAAGTAAACAGAAAAAAGAAATCATAAGGAATTTATTAAAGGTGAACTATTTACATTCCTACATGGAAAAACAAGAACTGTAACTCATAAGACTTTTCTCAGTATGAGAATAGTTGAAGGGAATAAACTAAGAGTTGAGAGAGGAATATGTGAGAAGAAGAAAGGGAGAGATAGAATAGGGTAACTTATCTCATAAAGGAAAGCAAGAGAAAACTGTTACAATGGAGGGGAAGAACAGGAAAGAGAAAAGGAATGGGTCAACTGTACTCTCATTGAATTTGTCTTAAGGAGGGAATAACATACATACTCAATTGGGTATCTTACTGTACAAGAAGGTAGGGGGGAAAGGGATAAGAGGGGTGATGATAGAAGGGAGGGCAAATTGAAAGAGAAAGTAGTTAGAAGCAAACACTTTTGAAAAAGGACAGGGTCAAACTAGAAAATAGAAAAAGTTGGGGGTGGGATAGGATGGAGGGAAATACAGTTAGTCTTTCACAACATAATTACTATGGAAAAGTTTTGTGTATCTACACATATACAACCTATATTGAATTGTTTATCTTCCCAGTGGGGGTGGATAAGGAGGGAAGAAGGGAAAGAATCTGGAACTTAAAGTTTTAGAAACAAATGTTTAAAAAAATTGTTTTTTACGTGCAACTGGGAAATCAGATATACTGGCACTGGGGTATAGAAATCCATCTTGTCCTTATAGAAAGTTAGAAGGGGGATGGGGAAGGATATAAGAGAGAGCAGATTAGGGGAAGGGCTATTCAGTAGGCTCACTATTTGGAGTGGGGGTAAAGGAAATACGCAGAGAAAATTTGTAACAATATCTTGTGGAAATGAATGTTGAAAACTAAAAATAAACAAATATTTTTAAAAATGGGCAGAGACAGGACTTCAAGGTGGGTCCTTTTGGCTCCAAATCCAGCATCCTGTCTGCAACACCAACAAAATCATACATACTCAAAGTCTTGAAGAGGTCAGTTATCTAATCAATCAATACAGTTTTGAGAATTCAGTTATCTCCACCTTTGGGATTCTCAGTGGACTTATGATGGGACCCAGCACATCTACTACGTATTTATTTGGCCCCTACTCTGTGTTGGGTACTATAGTGAAACCTGAGGATACAAAGGAAAAAATACAAACAGTTCGTGCTCCAAAGGTGCAAAGGAGCACACATTTTAACAAGAGAGATGAACATATATATGTATATACACGTGTGTGTGAGAGAGAGACAGAGACAGAGAGAGAGAGAGAGAGAGAGAGAGAGAGAGAGAGAGAGAGAGAGACATAAAAATGAGGCACAAGGCAACCTTGGAAGGGAAGGAACTAGCAGAGGGCTAGGGCACAAGACAAGGCTTCTACCAAAGACATCTCTTAGTTGTGTCTGGAAGGAAGTCACCGATTCCACCAGGTGGGCGTGAGGAGGGAGAGATAGTAGCCAGGCTAACAAGAAATGGGCTCTCCTGTGTGAGGAACTACTGGTTTGGGTGCCCTGTTGAGTGTCCAGAGGGATGTATAAGGAGGGTGGCAAAGTCAGAAGTCAAGTCATGAAGAGCTTTAAAAGTCAAAGGAAACAACACAGAGTCACTGTAGTTTAATAACTAGGGGCTGGACATGGGCAGAGCCATCCTTGCAGAAAATCACTTGGGCAGCTGAGTAGAGAATGAATGGAGAGGGGCGAAACTCAAGGAAAGGAGGTGAATATGAGGCTGAATTGCATGAATCCAGGCAACCTGACCAGTCCTGTTGGTAAAAAATTTTGTATTCCTAATTAAATTCCATTTTCTTAATGATGATATAGACACTGTCAGGAAGGGAACTGCAACAGCAATCTACCCAAGCCCCTTGGACTTTACAGATGAGGAAACTGAAGCTGTCAGAGGAGGTGATTTTCCAAAAGCCCCACAGTGGTAAGGAGCCAACTTTTTATTCTCTTGCCAGTACACAGTGAGAAAGAATATTTAACAATTACATGTTTGGCTTTAAATTCCATCTACCACTATGGTTGTGGATGTGTCTGTCACCAGCACCAGCTGCTACTACTCCCCAGACCTGTGAGGATGGAGTGTGCTTGAGCCTCAGACAGCTCCCAACAGTCTCGAGCTCAGAGTCCTGCCTCCTTCACTTTATACTCTATGAAATCTCTCTTGCCCAGGTCAATCGGCTGCCCTCTGCTCCCCACCCCAGGCTGAGGCTGAAACTTCTTCTCTGATCTGCCCACCTGTCCTGAAAGGGCTGATTCCTGGGAAAGAACATGCTTTGAATTTCATGAATGCTCCTCCTTCCAGAGTGGAAGTGTAGCACCAGTCATGGGGTCACAGGAAGACACGTCCTCTCTGGCACCAGGTGGGGCAGACCATGACTCCTACCTGAACCTCCCATTCCTACCGCCCAGCTGCTAGCACCAAGAGCCCAGGAAGGTGGAGCATCCCACCTGTTATGCTAAGTTTCACTTTATTTATATAGACACTAAAGTGTTTGGGCCTTCCTTTAGCACAGGCGGGATGGTTGAGGGAGTTGGCTAGGAATGGGCTGAGAGATAACACAATTTTCAGCATTTCAGCACTTTAAAATGAGTCTGAATATTTTATTGAAGAAAGAAATGTGGCATCCATATTTTGGGAGGGGGTGGAAACAAGTGGTACCCTCAACGGGTACTATATATGGGACTGTAGATTGCCCTACTGAGCTCCCTTGTTTCTTAGGAACAACTCAAGAAAAGATCAGAGATATTCCCATTCATAAAACCTGATATTCCCAAGAGGCTGTCAGGAAATGCCCATGACATAGACATCTATTTCATTGTCAAGGACAGTAAACAAAGAACAAAAAAAATCAACCCAAAATGGGGTTGGCCCCAACTCAAACCAAAAGTGAATAGAAATGAGTCCCAACCTCATCTGTCAATCATTCCTGTAATGGGATGTGGCATGTCCAAAATGAGCAAGGAGCTCTCAGTCAGACTTTTCTCAGTCCACAATTCACTACTCAGCAGATGCCAGGCCCTTTTTCCCAGCAGCCAGGGACTGGAGCCTCAGTTTTTACCCCAAATGAAAGGAGACACAATTTGCATTTTCCAGGCCTTCCTTATTTAATGTCTCCAAAAGTGTGCACCTGCCAGGCCAAACGAGATGGGAACAGGTGCATCAGGACCTCAGAACAGAGCCCCCAGCCTTTGCCCTAAGGAAATGAGAGACCCCTGGGATCTGGCCATCATTAAAACACAGCTAGAGGCAGCATGTTCCCAGGCTCTGGTTTTAATCAGGGCTTCACTCCCTGCTGGTTCTATTAACCCTAGGAAGCCAACCTGACGCCTACTTCCCAGGCAGCCTTTCTTCCCCAACTTGAAATATCAGCTCTAAGAAAGCCAGGTCCACACAAAAACTAGTATCTGACAGAATATGTTGGTCAGTGTCAGTCAAGAAGTATTTATTAAGCACCTACTCTGTGTTAGGCTCAGTGCTAAGCCCTGGAGATACTAAACAAGGAAAACGGGGTCCCTGCCCTCAAGGAGTTGCCAATCTAATGGTGCTAACAATATATTCAGGGAGGTACCAGACATACTGCACTCCTCATGCAACCTGGGTATGCATGGGAAGCAGGATGTGGACTAGTGAATAAAGATCCAGCCTTGGAGTCAGGAAGTCTAGGGATCAAGCCTCCCCTCAGACACCCACTGGTTGGGCAGTCACTTAATAATCTAGTGCCCAGGACTCCCAGGCAGCTAAGACTATGAGGTGCAAAGTAGACACACCCTATGGAGTGGAGGAAGTATCCAACGAAGAGTTCTTTATCCCAGTGAAATCAGAGGTGGGTTTCCTCCCCTCAAGAATGAATCAGGATCGCAAATAAGGGGCAGAATTGTTGGTCAGATTTGAATTGCACACAGTAGGTGCACTACGCACCTATTATGTGTCAAGATCTGTGGCACATTTTGTATGGAAAGAGGAGGCTGTGATCCTTGCCTTGAAAGCTTCTCCTGATGGATTTAACGTTTATCTCCTTAAAGAAATAGAGAACTTTACCCTAATGTGGGTCAATGCCATGGTTCCATCTGCCCACCTGTACTACCCCACATTGCTGGGAATCCTAGAGGCTCAGAATCCTTGTCCTGGGATCATTCTTTAATCAGGATAGAAGAAAAGTGGTCAGAAAGGAGCTTGCTCCCCTGCTTCCAATAACATTTCAACCAACTTGCCAAATCTTCAGGGACAGCACCATTAAAACATAAAATGCGGGGAGGCCAGGTAGCACAGCAAGTAAGAGCACCAACCCCAGAGTCGGGATGACTTGAGATCGAATCTGGGCTCAGACACTTAGCACCCACCCAGAAACACCTCGCCATGTAACCTTGAGCAGGTTACTTAACCCCAATTGCTTAGGGGTGGCCAGGTGGCTCAGTGAGTAAGAGAACCGGCCCCAGAGTTGGGATAACCTGGGATCGAATCTGGGCTCTGATACTAAGCACCACACTCAGAAATATGGCTGTGTAACCCTGAGTAAGTTACTTAACCCCAATTGCTTGAAAAAACAACAACAAACAAACCATAAAATGAACTGAGCAAAGAGAGAAAAGAATTAAAGGAACTGATGTTGACACAACACTCAGACCTATCCAAACTTCCCTGGCCACCCATATTATCTTATAGGCAGGGGCTGAGGCTGGTCTGAAAGATTCTGTCAGGAATGGTCATCCAGGGTCTTCCCAGGGTATTGCCTCTGTCCACCCCCATTCGCGATCCAGGAAAAGGGAAGGAAAGAAGCACTTCTTTTTTTAATCAAATGCATTATTAAGTTCTTCTTTACAATCCACAAGTTTTTGAGTTACAAATTTTCTCCCCATTTTTCCCCTACCCAAAACCCAGAAATAGCAATCCCACCGTATATCCCCTCTTCCAATCTGCTCTCTCCCATATCTTCTCCCATACTCCCTCTGACTTTCCAGTAGGGCATGGTGAATCTCTATGCCCCAGTGCCTGTATCTCTTATTTCCCAGTTACATGTAAAATAATATTGATAAAAGTATATATATATAAAACATTTGATTTTAAAACTTTGAATTCCAGATTCATTCCCTTCCTCCCTTGTTGCCCACCCTTACTGGGAAGATAAGCAGTTCAGTATAGGTTGTACATGTGTAGCTGTGCAAAACATTTCCATAGTGGATAAATTGTAAAAGACTGACTATATTTCCCTCCCTCCTATCCCACCTCCCACATGTTCTATTTCCTACTTTGATCCTGTCCCTTTTCAAACGTGGGTGCTTCCAACTTCCCTCCCCCCAGCCTGCCTTCCCTTCCATTATCCTCCCTCTTATCCCCTTCCCCCCACTCTCCTCTACCTTATTTAGTGTGTATGTCATTCCCTCCCTAAGCCAAATTCAATGAGAATAAGGTTGACCCATTCATTTTTGCCTTTCTATTCTTCCCCTCCATTGTAACCATTTTCCCTTGCCTCTTCTATATGAGATAGTTTACCCCATTTTATCTCTCCCCATCTCCTCTCATTATATTCCTCTCTCACCTCTTAATTTCACCTTTCAAGTATCATCCCTTCCTATTAAATTGGTCCTGTGCCCTCTCTCTATGTATACTCATACACATATATATATATACACACTCACATATGGATTCATATGCCCATATACCCTCCTATATAGACATATATAAATACATATATGTGTGTGTATACACATTTCTATTCCCTTCAACTATTCTAATATTCAGAAAAGTTTTATCAGTTACAATTATCATTTTTCCATGCAGGGATGTAAATAGTTCAACTTTGATAAGTTCCTTATGATTTCTTTTACCTGTTTACCTTCTCATGCTTGTCTTGCTTCTTGTATCTGAATGTAAAATTTTCTTTTCACCTCTGATTTTTTTCTTCAAGAATGCTTGAAAGTTCTCTATTCCACTAAATGACCATATTTTCCCCTGAAACATGATACTCAGATTTGCTGGGTAGGTGATTATTGGTTTTAATCCCAGCTCCTTTGACCTCTGGAATATAATTTTCCAAGCCCTTTAATCCCTCACTGTAGAAGCTGCCACATCCTGTGTTATCCTGGTTGTGTTTCTACAATTTTCAAGCTATTACTTTTTCCTGTTTGTAATATTTTCTCCTTGACCTGTGAACTCTGGAATTTGGCTATAACATTCCTAGGAGTTTTCTTTTTGGGATTTTTTTCAAGAGGTGATGGGTGAATTCTTTCAACGTCTATTTTTGCCCTCTGATTCTAAAATATCAAGGCAATTTTCCTTGAGAATTTCTTGAAGGATGATTTCTAGGGTTTTTTTTATCATGGCTTTCAGATAGTCCAATAATTTTTAAATTATCTCTCCTGGATCTATTTTCCAGGTCAGTGTTTTTTTTCAATGAGATATTTCACATTGTCTTCTATTTTTTCATTTATTTGGATATATTTAATAGCATCTTGATTCCTCATAAAGTCACTAGCTTCCCCTTTGCTCCAATCTAATTCTGAAGGAATGATTCTCTTCAGTGAACTTTTAAGATCTTTTTCCATATGGCAAATTCGGCTTTTTAAGGCATTCTTCTCCTCATTGCCTTTTTGAGCTTCTTTTGCCATTTGAGTTAGTCTATTTTTAAGGTGTTATTTTCCTCAGTCAGGTTGTTGACTCTCTTTTCATAATTTTATTGCATCATTCTCGTTTCTCTTTCCAATTTTGCCTCCACTTCTCTTATTTGGTTTTCAAAATGCTTCCTAAGGTCTTCTATGGCCTGGAACCACCTTGTATTTTTCTTGGAAGCTTTTGGTGCAGGAGTTGTGACTTTGTTGTCTTCCTCCTGTTCCATGATTTTATCCTTTTGTCCCCAAAATAGGAGTGAAAAGTTGGATTTCTCTGCTTCCTTTGCTTCCCTCGTTTGTTCATGTTGCCACTCAGTTACTTGACTTTTGGGCTTTTTGCTACAGTAGGACTCTGCTACCAGACAGTAGAGCTTTGTCCCAATCACTGGGATTTTCTCAGCTGCTGGGGGTATTAGATGGGTGCCCTCTCTGAGGTCTCCACACACTCTGGCAAGCTGGTCACACACCCCAGGACCTCCACCCTAGACTGCAATCCAGATCCAAGCAGGTTAAAGCAAGAGCGATTACCCCTAGACTGGTTGCTTGGTCCCCCTACAATCTGCAGGCCAGAAGCTGAAGCAGCCATGTGGCTGTGGCTGCATGGCCACTATACTTTAGCCGCTTCTCACCCTGGGGGCCAAGGTAGACCACACTCCTGAATTACTGGATCCCAAAGTCCACACTGCACTGACCTCTCACTTTGTCCTTAGCATCTATGTGTTGATAATTCTGGAAACCACCACAACTGCTGGTGATCTGAAGTCCCTCCAGCCGATAGCTGGTCAGGCCCATCCTTGTAATGCAATGCCAAGGAAAGGCAACTTCCCAAGGTTCAAAGTACCAGCATAGGTGCTCTCCATTTTATTCAGTGACAAACCAAAAACAGAGAAGATCAAAACATGACATCATTCAAAATACAGCATTTACTAAGTGTGATTAAATAATCTCCAAGTACTACCCCACCCCAGGACCTTCCAATCATTCAATCAATTACAAAGTCCCTGTTCTAAATACTACTCCACCCCTAGGCTGTACCTTCATTTAGTCCACGAGCTGCTGCTTCCACAAAATTCTTCTGCCTCTCTCTTGTCTCTCCAAAATCTATGTCACCAGCTCCTCCCAGCTCAAGACTTTCTTTTCACATCAACAAGTCCATCCCACAGGTGGGATTAACAAGCTCTGGGTTTTAACACAATCAGTTTGAAAACCCAGCCAATACAGGGGAATCTTTAATTGCCATTACTTGGGCTCGTGCTGGGTTGGCTTCCAGAGCGCTGCTCTGAACACTTCCTCTTGGCCTTCCAGGCTGTCCTTAGTGGGAGGTTAGCTTCTCTGTGTCATTTTGTAGATTCTGTAGCTCCAAAGTTTCTTCAGAGTCTCCTTTTACATGAATTGGAGGAGGTGGAAGCCGGAGACCCTTGGAAGTCCTGTTTCAACTCCACCATCTTGACTCCACCACCACATCCCCAAAAGAAGCCCTTCTAAGGGACTGAATTAGAAGAAAAAGAAAAGGGCCCTGCCAAAGTTCCTAGGAATTGTACATTGCTAGGGATATACACACACACATCCAATTAGTAACTGAAGTTTCTCCAAGGAAGGTCTGCATTGTACCTGGAGCTGAACCACCAGGAAATGTGGATCAATGTCACAGTCTGGTGAAATTTCATTTAATTTAACCAACCTGAGTTCAAATCCTGCCTCTCAGATCAACTAGCTATGTTACCTTGGACTGATCATTTATTCCCTCTACTCCATTTCCTCATCTATAAATCAAAATAATATTCATGTATATGGATATATACAGTTTGATTTTGAATTAGACCCATGATTTCATTAGCACAGGAAATTTGCAGGTAAGGAAATTCCTTCTTCCAATAATACCTTCTTTGCAATTTAGAGTCTTAGAGTTATCTAGAACACAGAAGATCATATGTCTCAGCTCAGGACAGTGGGTGTCAGAGATGGGACTTGAACCCAAGTCTTTCTGGCTTTGAAGTTGGCTCTTTCCCTGCCATACCATCCTGATTTTTATATATCAATGTACAGGCTAATGCCTATATCTACATAAAATGGCAGTCTTCAAGAACAGCCAGATTGCTACTTGTTGGAAATATGGTAGACAGGATTTTTATTAAGGTGAGCTTTGGCCTAGAGGCCTTGGGATTGTCTTCTAGCCTTGATATTTTAGGGTTCTCTCATCACCACAACACATGCCATGGAGGTAACCCCTAGTTCTTTAACTTCTGCCAGGAAAACACAAGGTCTGGTGGGTTTTTCCCAGGTGGAGAGGCTCCTGACTGATCCTGAGGACAGTATTGGCTGTCCCTAGAGCAGCCTTGCTGAGTCCAGAGGGACTCACCACTATCCTGGCTGCTCTCAGAAGAGGCAAAATTCTTAATCTGCGCTTTCTGGGAAACAAAAAATGTAAAAGAACTCCCAGTCGTGAATGGCCCCCTTCTGTTCTTGCAATGACAGTGGTGGACAGAGAAAGGGGAAGAGGACTCTTTGTACCAAAGGGAACCATTCGCTGACCTCCTGTTTCTCTAAACATGAACTCTTTGACAACCAGTTAGTTACCAGGTTGAGAGAACTCAATCCCATCTTCAGTGATATTTTAATTATAAAAGAAACTAGAAGAGTCTTTCCTTTTATTGTTCCATATTTAATATGCCCCATATTTCTTTCTATGGTTTCATTAGGATGAAATTCCTGCACACAGACCCAGTGCTCAGTATATGTTAATCAGTGACGGATTGGTGACCTTGGTGAATCAGCAACAGAAATTGCCAATAACAAATTGACAAGATAAGAATATGAATTACAAGATAAAAAGTTGAATTCAAAAATGATCTAAACAGAATTTCCACCTATTCTTCAATTATTTCTTTAGTGTGCTGGGTCTAAGCTATGAGGTGGGGACAGCTGCTGAATGCTAAACTGTCCATTGTTCACCATTCTTGTTTCTTCCTTTGTTTTTGAAACTCTAGGAGCAGCATCCCAGGGACCTGATGGATAACTGTGAATGGTTAGGATCCTTGGTGCAGTTACACAGTCACAGAATGTCATTTCCTCTAATCTAGCGTAAGATCTAGTTCTTATCAGCAATGGAAAGAAATGCTGTGCTCTGGGACTTAAACTCCCATTGAAGCCAGCAGTCAAGGTCACAGAGAGTTTTGCTATAATAGCATCCTTTTCTCTGTCACTATTCCATCACCATTACTCAGACTCAAGGTCCTGATGCCATAGATCACAAGCTTAAGATAAATGAATCACAGTCAGAAACAAATGAAATTTAATGAAATACAGAAGAAACCAGAGGACGAGATCTAGTAGAACTTTGGCCAAACTGTAGCTTAGAATCTGAAAAGCAGCACCAAGAGTTGTCTTCAAACAAATGTCCTACATATGCTGCCATGATGGGAAGAAGAAGAAAAAAATGGACCATCTACACCCAAAAGAGTTATACCTTTCTGTCATACCTTTTTGGGCAGCAAAGAAAGGTAAACAACATGCCCATTGAGGAATGAATGGTTAGATCAACTGTGATGAAGGAAAACAATGGAATATTATTAGGCAGAAAGAAACAGCTAGTATGTAGAATTCAGAGCAGTGCAGGAAGCCATGTAAACTGATGCAAAGCAAAGGAAGTCAAAACAGAACAGCAATGTAGATGATGGCTACAGTGATGTAAATGGACAATCCACTAAGGGAATAGCAGGTTTAAAAATGTGTTGAGATTAATTGGACAACCCTAACTAGTACCTAGCCCTAGATCACCATGATCCTTCTCCCACCAAAAGGTTTCAGAGGCAGGATAGCGAGAATTTCTTGGAATAGAGTTCTACAAAGGAGGTCAGCCTAGGAGGAGTGGATCATGGAACCAGAGGATTGTAGATTTTGATCTAGACCTACAAGGGACCTCAGAGGCCATCTGGTGAGACCATTTCATTTTATAGATGAGAGAACAAAGACCAAATATATTGACCATCTCAAGATCATACAAAAAGTAAATGATGGGATCATTTGATGTAACCAACTCCAAACCCAGTTTCATTGCATAATCTGGCCTCTCCAGGATGCAACTCCAGAGGGAAGATGAGAGAGAACTGGCTGTATTGGCAGACTTGGTCTACTTAGACTAAGAAAGAGCAAGCCAAGGTGTGAAAATTGCAGCACTATTGATGGACTTTGGAGACAAAGGGTCAATGCATCCAGGTGAGACAAGGGACAATGCTCCTTTGGGAATCCCCTCAACAGGCATTCACAGTAAGCAAAGTTAAACAGATTTGATTCACCATCCTCCAAACTTCCACAATACTAAAGGGATTCGAGATCCATGATGTTACTCTCTCATGGAAGCTGTTCATTACTGGGATGCAAGAAATGGTTTAAGCTTCAGTTTAAGACCTTCTGAAAAGGTATTAAAAGGTCCCCTATGCCCCTCCTTCTCTTCCCATCCTCTCCCTTCCCTGCCATTCCCTGTCTGTGGCTGTGTCTCTTCCTTCCCTCTCCATTTTTCTATCTGATTTTATGTCTTTCTGTCTCACTTTCTGCATCTCTCTCTGTATCTGTGTCTCTCTATGTCTCTGTTTCTCTCTCTGTCTCTCTGTGTCTCTGCATCTCTCTTTGTTTCTGTGTCTCTCTCTCTTTGTCTCTCTCTCTATCTCTGTCTCTATCTGTGTATCTCTCTGTGTCTCTCTTTCCCTCTCTCCCTATTTCCCTCTCTCCCTCTCCCCCCCTCTCTGTCTCTGTGTCTGTCTCTGTCTCTGTGTTTCTCTGTCTCTGTCTCTCTGTCTCTCTCTGTCTCTCTCTGTCTCTCTGTCTCTCTCTCTGTCTCTCTGTCTCTCTCTCTCTCTCTCTCTCTCTCTCTCTCTCTCTCTCTCTCTCTCTCTCTCTCTCTCTCTCTCTCTCTCTCTCTCTCTCTCTCTCTCTCTCTCTCTCTCTCTGTCTGTCTCTGTCTCTCTCTCTCCCCCCACCCTCTCTGGCCCTACCAAGCATGTGCCCAAAAGCCTTTATACCCTTATCACTGGATCTCTCCTTTATCCTAATACACTCAACTTACAACCTAGTCTACTTCCTTACTCTCCAACTCATGGTGCATATGACTTCTGCTGCCCTCTAAATTATGAATACAGTAAGGCTGAGTATGTAGGCATGTTTGTATCTGTTTTCATCTTTATATGCTCATATACAGAGTAACCAGCTAATAAATGTTTCCTGAATTTCCTGAATAGGATTATTCAGTTTTCAAAACTCAGAAAGGTGAGATGATACAGTCACTGCTATTCTTGCAGAGCACAGGGCTCAGCATTATCTACCCAGATGCTCTCTTGTTTTCTCTCCTATCACTGGAAAAAATATTCCATTACAAGGTGTCTAATTATATTTTCATATAAATCATTCAGACAAAATTCAGAATGGTTTTTAATAATCTATTTTAGAATGATTTTATCCCAGATGACACAAATACTCACAGTTGAATATCTCCAACCAAGAACATATCTAGAATCAATGTGAAGGTTCATCAATTACTGAAACAATAAGCTTTGACTCATGCTCTCAGGACTATGTGTCAATGGGGAGGAATCTCTAATGTGCCCGGCCACTGGGCTTCTTGACACTGCACTAAAAACTAATGGTCCAAAGAGGGATGCAGTGAATGGGTGATGACTAATCACTAATAATGAAGTATCTCCCTATGTCCCCAGGGACTACCCCTGGCCTCCCTAACCAACCTGGATGCTGCTTCCTCGTGATGTGTGGGAGCAAGGGAGAGAAGCATTCCATCACTCTCTGGTACCCTTCTAGCACCTATGGCTTTCTTGCTAGCTTTTATACTACTGAAGCAGCAACAAATTCTTTTAACAGAATCCCCCTTGCCTGGTTGATGGTCTGAAAATATCTACTTTCCATATGAGTCTGTCTTTCACACCCTCTTTGCATTCTGAAGGATCAGAGTCCTCTCCCCTGTGTCCCTTCCCTTCCCTTCCCTTCCCTTCCCTTCCCTTCCCTTCCCTTCCCTTCCCTTCCCTTCCCTTCCCTTTCCCTACCAGAAAGGTACAAGGGCAGTTTAAGTCAAGGTCTGCCAATTTCTAGGTCCCCTTTCATCTTCCCTGACTACATGATCCACTTCTCTGTAGCAAACCTCTGCAATGACAATCAGCCAGCTGTCTTTACCTGGAGCCCAAACCCATCATCATTAATGATGTTGTTTGTCCTTCAATTTCAAAGAGGACCATGAGATCAGGAAGGTGATGCCATAGCCAAGAAACAAAAGTCAAAGTAGACAGAGAACTCCCTCAAGAGTACAGTCAGTTCACTGAAGAGTGATTAGTCTGCAAGCATGAAGAAGTGGGAGGGGACAAGTCCAGTAAGTCCCAGGGTGATGCCTGTTAAGGAAACCATGAAATTCTGTCCAGGCAGATCACTCCTCAAGTGAGTCAGTGAGCCACACAAGACTCTGATTATGTTCAGGTCAAGGGAGGAGTGCCCATCATTTGCAGTCAGATGGTCATTTTCCCAATGCTCTAAAGTTACTGGGCTTTCCAGGTCAGAAAGACTCCCATGTGCTATGATCCTGCAGTCTCTCCATCTAGCCGGGAAGACTACTTCCCATCAGCCACCTTTATCATATGGGGCTAGCTATATATATGATTCAATTCTTGGTTTTGTTTTACAAAATATAGCTTATTTCAATGATATACCACGCTGTACTTAGGAGATCGATACATTGCCAAGACATTGGATAATCTCGGCAGTGCAGGAGAGAACAGGGGTACTGGGAAATGAGCAGTACAAAGCCAAGGAGCGATGACAAGGTCATTTGTGGTCAGCTCTTCCAACCTATTGGCAACAGCAAAGTAGGGCCTCTCCCTGCCACCAGATCTCCTCTTCCCATAGTCATCATCCTGGCTGAAGAAGAGAGGAGGGAAGTGGCACAGGTCCTGGGCACTCTTGATGCCTCTGGAGCACATTTCACTATCACCTGCCTGCCTGTGACAGGAAAAAATTGAGACTAGGAGAATTTTATTTTTGGATTTCCTAAGCCATTTTATATTTGCACACAACAGTGCTTTCTACTTTCATACAATACTGTGTTCTACTTTAAAAAGACTTAAATATTAACTTTAAAATAACTTTAACTTTCTAGTTATCAGCAATTAAATTGTCTAAATATATTTGAAATTAGAGGGAAGAGAAATATCTTGAATAGATAAGCTAAAAATAGCCTCTTTTGTCAAACTCCAGAATATTTCTTATAAGAGAAACTTCCAGCAAATGCTTGAGAACTTAAATGTCACCCTTTGTTCTTTCTTGTCAAACACTGACTACTTTAATCAGAGATTCATATCATATGGGAGCTATTTCTTAAGAAGTGAAAGGAAGCATGTTGGCCAGTGTGCCCACCAGTCAGAGGAGATCCTGAAAAGTGAGTCAACTAAATGTGCCCTGTCTGGGCTTCAGGAAGCCTGAAATTGGCAACAGAAGTTGCTAGGAATAAACCAAATGCCCCCATCATTCACTGTTGACCAATGAAGGCTGCAAGATGACAGCATGCAGAAAAAAAAAATGATCTTTTGTTTGGCAAATAAAATTCATGGGAAGTACACTAAAATACAACTTGAAATTTCACCAGTAGTGACCCAAGTGTAAAAAGCCAATGAGGATTCTCTAGTTACTGCTCATTGAGCAAATGGATCTGCATTACTTCTGGACAAAGTAGGGCCATAATCCAAGGGCCATGTGGCTTCTACCAAGATAATAAATGTGGCCCAGAAGCAGGATTCTCTCTGGGTTTTTTTGTTTGTTTTGAAGGTAATTGGGGTTAAGTGACTTGCCAAGGTCACACAACTAGTAAGTGTTAAGTGTCTGAGGCCAGATTTGAACTCAGGTCCTCCTGATTCCAGGGCCAGTGCTCTATTCACTGTGCCACCTAGCCACCCCTTCTCTCTGTTTTTTCAGCCCAGTGACTAGTCCTTCCAGAAGTTTCATTCCATGAATCAAATCAGGTTGGGGAAGAGAGTACATGACAGCCACAAAACAAAGTTTGAAGTCATTCGTCATAATTTCTGGAACTTAGAAAGGAAAATAGCCTATGAAGACATACGACCAAAAAATCTGTGCCTACCAAAAATCTAACATCCAGATATATATGGGCTTGATTTATATCTATGAGTAGGATCCATCCCACAATAGGGAAATGGCCAAAGGATATGAATGGCTATTCTCAAAAGAAAAATAAATAAATAATGCATAATCACCTAAAAATATAAAACAATGATTAGAAAACCTCGCATTTTAATAATTACAATGACATCAGGCTTTAAACAGGGCTCCATCAGATCCTCCCAACAATCCTTTGAGATAAATATAGGTATGACTTTACACTTGAGAAAAGTGGGACTCAGATGTAAATGAAGTAGCAATGGTAAGTCAACAGTAACGGGTTGGATTCATTCCCAATCTCCCATAACTCCAAATTCTGCACTCTTTATTATATTCATGAGTTTAGCATGACAAAATTCAGTACTGGGGGCCTCATGATGGAAAGTGGGGACAGAAGTCAGATTGTGAAGTCGGGCAATCTTCTTGGAAAGACAAAGGTCAATCCAGCATGGAATCCAACTTAGCTCTG
This sequence comes from Petaurus breviceps papuanus, assembly GCF_028583685.1. Taxonomy (NCBI): domain Eukaryota; kingdom Metazoa; phylum Chordata; class Mammalia; order Diprotodontia; family Petauridae; genus Petaurus; species Petaurus breviceps. The sequence continues at coordinate 5,760,836 of NW_027185872.1, read as the reverse complement.
CCCCCCTCCCCACCTACAAAGCTCTAGAAAACAGACCAAACTAAATAGTGACCAAAAAATCCAAAAGAAATGCACAGTGTAGACAGATAGGTAGGTGTGTGGACATTGGAGAAGGGTCTAGCCATGGTCAATGGTCATGGAAAGCCTTCTGGTGCAGAAACTGAATGAGGGTCTGCTCACAGCCTTGAACCAGGGCAGGAGGAGGTTCCTGGCTTTGTTCAAAGAACAGGAACAGTCTGGAACCAGCATCTCTATCATTTACTACCCGGTGCTGTCACAGAGATATCTCTCTGAAGCTGTACTCCTCCAGGTTCACTATGGCAGCTGGGGCCAGCGTCAGCTTCACGAAGCTCCATCTAGGGACAAGCCCACAGTTGTGATGTTCTGGCCCAAATCCAGGTCAAGAACTTCTGGAGTTCCCACCAGACTGGCAGCTCTCAGACTTTGTCCTGGGTCTTAACATTTTGAGAGCACTGGAAGATTCCAGGTCACCAGCCTGCGCTGTCCCTGAAATTCTGCAATAAAAGAACACTGAAAGCAGGAGCAAGACCCATGGGGACACAACATATGATCAAACATGAGTCAACCATTCCCTCCAGAAGCACATGGGTTCTAATACATGGTACGCTGTCACAAGGATGATATTGAAGGAGGGACAGACATGGCTGTACCAGAAACGTTATTCCAATGGTGTCATTCATAACTGAAGAAAACCCGAAATTTGAACATTAGAAAACAAAACAACCCCTTCCTTGCATGAGTCTATGACCTAGTAAATCAAGTAATTAGATAACCACTGTGCAAACTGTGCCATATGAGCATAAACATATAGTGACACTATGGAGCCATTGGAAATGCTCAATATCCAAGCTTGACTCCAAAGAGATGAGAAAGTGCCTTCGTCCATTCATTGGGAAGGTGAAGGAATATTCCTAGGAAACAATGTATGCCTTCATAGCCCATTGATATGCTGCTTCATTGCACATAACTGTTTTTCCCTCTTTTTTATTCTTTAGTATAAAGATGGCTCCATGAAATGAGGAGACCCATACATTTGGAAATGAAGGTGATGGGATATAAAAAGATAAAAGACAAATATCTAGAAATGCTGCCAGATTCTGGAGCAGGGCATTGGTGTTTTCACAAGGCAGTCCTGAGAATAACAGTAAGACACATTCTTTAGCTAAGCTATCATTACCACTCCACCTGAGGCAGCCCCAATTGTTTAGCCTCTGGCCAGCTCTTCCATGGCCACCCTCTGGATGGGAGCCACTGAGCTCTACCTTAATATGTCTCAAGGCTGTGTCTGTCTGTATGCCTCTGTATGTCTCTGTGTCTTTCTCTCTCACTGTCTCTGTCTTTCTGTCTCTGTCCTTCTGTCTCTCTCTGGGTCTGTCTCTGTCCCTCTCTGTCTCAGTCTCTGTGTGTGTGTGTGTGTCTCTGTCCTGTCTCTCTGACACTGTCTCTGTGTCTCTGTCTCTCTCCATCTCTCTGTCTCTGTCTCTCTCTTGTCTCTCCTTTTCTCTCTCTCTCTGTCTCTTCTCTCTCTCCCTCTCCCTCTCCCCTTCCCTCTCTCTCTCCCTTGTCTTTCTCTCTCCCTCTCCTTCTCTCTCCCCTTTCCTCCTTCCCTCCCTTCTTCTTTCCCTCCATCTCTCACCACCCCTCCCCAACAGCAGCAATATAGAAGCAGGAAAGTGGGCAGGGGGTGACCAATACCTTTCTTTATTCTTCAGTTCTATGGCCTCAACCCACTATCCTTGGAAAGTCTTTAATTTTGATGTCCTCCAACAGTTTCCACAATGCATGTGTATTTGCTGCTGAGTTAGGAGGACTGAGATCAGACCAAAGAAATAATGCTCCCAGCAGGATTCTGGGAAAAAGAGAAGATTCCCTGTTGTTATGGAGAGTAAGGAGGGTTTCTTCACAAAGGAGAATTTAATGATGAGTCCTTTTATCTTGTCAACTAGTTTGCCAAAGGGTGTCCCATTTCTACAGCTATACATACAAAATTACTATTCATTTGTAAAGAGCCTTCTTCTAAAATATTATCCCCTTTAACATTATTATTTTCCATTTTAGGGTTCTGATCCAAATTGAAATTTAGAGTGAAGAGGAAAATAGCATCTTCAAGGCTGTTCCTTATTCTCCTCCTTGGTGCCCCTGCCACTCCCATCTCTCCCACTCGGGGTTGCCCCAGGTCACAGGTGCTGGCCCCAAAGCTCAGATCTTACCATGCTACTCCACTGCTCAGTACTTCCAGGGGCCCACAAATTTCCCTGTTTGGGATGTAAAGCGTAAGGGGAAATGGAATCCAGAGTTTGTTAACTAACTTCTTTAGACCGGGCACTGTGCTAAACATCTTAGAGGTAGCATCTCCTTTCACCCTCATAACTACCCTGGAAGATATGTGCTGTTGTGATCCCTATTTTAGAGCTGAGACAGACAAAGGTAAAGGGACTTGCCTGAGATCACACAGCTAGTAAGTATCTGAGGCTACATTTGAACTCAGGTCTTGCTAACTAACAGCCCAGTGCTCTGTCCACTGTACCACCCAGACTTTTCACCCTAGCTAAAACCCATCCTTACAACCATAGAAAAAAGTCAGTCCCTCCAGTCACACTTTAGTCTAGGCCAACTGTCCATCTGGCCAGACTTCACACAGATGCCCCTTCTCCATTCCCTGTGCCTTTGCCCTGGCTGCCCCACATGCCTCAAATGCCAACTAATTCCTCATCTCCACTTCTGAGAATACCTAGCTTCCTTCAAAGTTCACCTCAAAAGCCCCATGCAAGTCAAAGCTGTTCCTGATCCACCCAGCTGCTTATGCCTGTCCCAGGCAAATTATCTGGTAATTTAGAGAGAGACAGAGAGAAACAGTGACAGAGAGATGTACATGAATATACATATATGTGTGCATGTGTATCTATCTATATATCTATACACATGTATCTATCTTGTAGGGAAATCCAATGGGAAGGTACATGATAGGCAGCAAGTTGTAACATACTACAAACAGGACTTCAAAGAAGAGAAGTAAAGAATGCATCGTGGATTTGAAGGAAATTAGGGAAGAATGAAGAAAGTAGGGAAGAAATGGACTGGTCACCTGGCGAGAGCAAGGGGTGAAGGGTGGGATCAGACAGCATGGTGCAGTGGGCCAAGCTCTGGATCAAGAGGTAGAGGCCCTGAGTTCCAATTTGACCTTTGATGCCTTCATCACAGCTCTGGACCTGATCTTCTAATGGGGGGTGGAAGGTGAAAAGCCTGAATATAGTACCTACCATGTGCTATGTGCCTTTTACAAATATGATCTTATTTAGGCCTCATGACAGCCCTGGGACTTACATGCTGTTGTTATCCCCATTTTACAGGTGAATTGAGGCAAACAGAAGTTAAGGAACCCATGGTCACACAGCCAGTTAAGTGTCTGGGGTCAAATTTGAACTCAGGTCTTCCTGACTCCAGGCCCAGTTACTTCTGATACTCTGACAGGTGCCCATGAAAGTGTTTCCTACAGACCAGACTATCCCCTTCCTCTCTATAGAAGGCAAGAGAGCCCCTACCAAACAATGCCAAAGACATGCCCACAAGGGCTGCCTAAATAAAAGGGCAAAGTCAGAAACTACCCAAAGGAGTTAAGAAGGATACCAAGACCCTGGAGGCCCAGAGCAAAGATCTGGGGAGGAAGATGGATGTTCTTTCTTCAGCTGCATACTTCCCTCCCCTTCCCACCCCCATCATCCTTCTGCCCAAGCTCTCTCAGGGCCCATTCTCAGCCTCAGGTCCCCTTCCCATTCTACCCCTCCTCCTCCCTGATTCAAAAGTTTTCAAAAGGGAGCAGCTTGTGGGGCAGGTGAGTAAAAGGAAACCATTTGGGTTCCCTGCGCCCTGCTCTCCCAATACCCCCCCCACACACACACACACATACTACCTTTCCCCCTGCTTTATGTCCTAATCTTAAGGTTTCCCAGGAGAAGTTACAAGTTGCTCAAACAGGCCACTTAAAGAACAAATTGCTACTCTGCTCTTCCCCACATAATTAACACAGCTTTAAACTGCTGACGTCTTCCTTTCTGCTCCATCTATTTCCATGTGCTCTACATTTCATCTGATATAACCTTATAACAGCCTTCAATATTTTTGCCTATTTCAAAATTAACTGACCCTCAAATTCCAATATTGATCTCCACTCTACTCCAGTCAATACTAAACCCTCAGATAAATTAGTCTTTACACTGACCACAACAAAAGTCATTACATGCATATTAGTCAGTTGCTAGAACGTGTATCTCATTAGTGTAAAAGATGATAAACATGTATTTTATATTCTGATATTCGAAGCATCTACATTTTAACTGCCCCGCACTTGGGATGCAAGGATTTGTGTGATACAGCATTCACGGTTTCTCAACTTTCTGACTTCATTTCTCACCTTTTAAAATGGAATTAGTAGGTATTGAAGACAATTTTAAAAAACACATTGAATTTCTCATACAAATGATGGTCTGATCTGTAAAACCATCCCAAAATTATGAGCAGAGTGAACTTGTAACCACGGAGACAGATGTGGGCTGGTGTTCAGGTAGGAGAGCCCAATGGCCCATCACATCAGTCAGGGTTGGTCTATGGAAAGTGGGGAAGGGGAAAAAGGAGTTACATGAAAGGAGGCAAAGGGAGAAGAGGAAGGAAAGGGGAGGCAGCTAGATCCAGGCAGCTTACAGACAGGCTTCCCAGTTGGGCTCCCATGGCCACGTGCCTTAGCTAGGTGACTCTGCTCCCGTTGCCGACAGCTCAGACTGGGAATTTCTCTTCCAAAAAATGTTCTCTCCCAGCATTCCCAATCTCTCTCTTCTTTCTCTCCTACATTATGCTGAGCCCTTCCAAATGCCCTCTTGTTTGTGCCCTAGCTAGAGTACAAAAGGCATGCTATTGAGGAGAATCCGAGTCCAAGCTCTCTTTCCCCAGATCATTACTCTCACACCTCTCCCCCTCCTTGGAATGATGGACTTAGAGATGAAGGAAATCTTTGTTCTCAAACCTGCCAATCATCTGCTTTCCTCAGCAGACTTCCTCCCATCCCTTCCATACCTTGCCTGGCCTCCTTCCCCAATTCCTTTCTTCTCTTACTCCCAATTTGGTGATAATTGAATCCATGACTGTAGAGCTAGCCAACTTTCCCAACCCTAGGGTACAATCCCTTATTCTCACCCAGTCCAACTCCATATCTGCTCTCCCTCCCCATCTACTGTGACCTCTAAAAGTCCATCCCTATAATTATAAGACTTCTCTTTATCTCAAACCTCTTATTCTGCTCTGATCTAAAGACTTCCTGGAGATGATACGGCATTCTCGGCCGGTCTTTCCAGTGCTGAATATGCCTTCTTAAGTAGTCTCTTGTCCTGTTCAGGGAGCTGGGCTCATCTTTGCTTCCTATTTCCACTTCCAGGCTCTCCTTCTATTGCTATCACTCAGAAATGTTTTCTTCTTTGAGGTTCCCTCTGCTGAAATTTATCACTCAACCCAGATCCTGGTGGCAAATTTTTTTTCTGACACGGCCCCCCCCACCCCCAAGACATTCCCCCTGCTTCCTCAATGAGTCCAGAGCCTGGTTCACAGTCTCCCTTTCCACACTAATGCCTTTTTCAAACTTGACCACTTCAAAATACCTATTGATTTTCCCCTTAAAAGTCACAGCTTCCCAGTTCCTCAACGTTCCCAATGCCCATCACCTGTTCTTGCACTTCATGCCAGGTACACACAGCCTTGATCTTGCCGTCACCCATAATGCTTTGCTGCCACATTTGAAAACTCCCGAACCCCTTTATCTGAGCACAATCTTTCCTCGGGCCATATCCTTCTATATTTCGCTACTTCAGAAGCTATTCTTGGTCTTCATGGTGACCTCCAGCACCCCTGCCCTCCCACAGTGAGCCAGCCCATCACTGCTGCTGTGTCTCCATTCTCCCTCTTTTCGAGTTTGGAACCCTGGGTAAACCTGCTGAACTTCACACTTCAAAATCTTTTCTACTTTATCCTGCTGCCACTTGTGTCCTGCCAACCCCTGAATTATTCTCAACTTCGGCCCCTTGGATCCTACTCACAACCAGCTAAAGAAAACAAAGCAAAGTAACTGGAGGCCCAGACAAAGCAGGCAGACTGGCTCTGCCACACATCAGCTATCATAGCTCCACTGGGTCCTTACTGCAGCAAAGCACTGATTCTGCTCCTCCCCAATCAAGCCTCTGGCCCATTAACCAGAGGCTGAACAAACCCCTCCTGAACTCCTCCCACATCCCCCAAATCCTTCTTCCCTAGCCAACGCCATTCTCTCTGTCTCTCTCTCTGTCTCTCTCTCTGTCTCTCTCTGTCTCTGTCTCCCTGTCTGTCTGTCTTGCTCTCTCTGTCTCTCTGTCTATCCCCTAGCCTCCAAAGTTGGTGCTGAAGAGTAACTAGAATCATGAGTATATTTGCTCCAAGAAGGAACAAAGAATGTCTCTGCCCTCCCAAGCTCTCATTCATACTGCATTCCTCAGGCAGGCACACAGTGTAGCATCAGCATTCTCTCCACCTTTAGGAGTCTCATGAAAAAATACTGCAGACTTGGAAAAACTGGGGAGAGAAATGAGAAAGATGCAAGAAAATCATAAAAAGTGAGTCAACAGCCTGCTAAAGGAGACTCCCCCCAAAAATACTGAAGAAAATAACACCTTAAAAAATAGACTAACTCAAATGGCAAAAGAGGCCCAAAAAGCCAATGAGGAGAAGAATGACTTAAAAAGCCAAATTTGACAAATGGAAAATAAATTTCAAAAACTCACTGAAGAGAATAATTACTTCAAAATTAGATTGGAGGGGCAGCTAGGTGGCACAGTGAATAGAGTACCAGCCCCAGAGTCAGGAGGACCTGAGTTCAAATCCAGCCTCAGACACTTAACACAAAACTAGCCATGTGACCTTGGGCAAATCTTTTAACCAAAATTGCCCTACTCTCCCCCCTCCAAAAAAAAAGCCAAAATTAGATCAGAGCAATTGGAAGCTAATGACTTTATTAGAAATTAAGATACTATAAAACAGATCCAAACAAATGAAAAAAATAGAAAATAATGTAAAATATGTCATTGGAAAAACCACTGATCTGGAAAATAGATCCAGGAAAGATAATTTTAAAATGATTGGACTACCTGAAAGCCATGACCAAAAAAAGAGGCTAGACACCATTTTTCAAGAAATTTTTCAAGCAAAAATGCCCTGATATTCTAGAACCAGAGGGCAAAATAGTAATTGAAAGAATTTACTCATGTAAGTAAAGATCTCTTGAAAAAAGATCCCCAAAACAAAACACCTAGGAATATTTTAGCCAAATTCCAGAGTTCCCAGGTCAAGGAGAAAATACTGCAACCAGTCAGGGAGAAACAATTTGAGTATTGTAGAAACACAGGCAGGATAACACAAGACCTAGAAGCTTCTACATTAAGGGATCAAAGGGCTTGGAATATGATATTCCAGATATCAAAGGTGCTAACACTAAAACCAAGAATCACTGTAATGGGAATGTAAATTTTAAAGATCTTCCCTGCCCCTAGGCTAAAGTGCACCTGGAGCCTACATTCCCATTACAATCACCTACCCAGCAAAGCTGATTATAATGCTACAGGGAAAAATATGGTTATTCAATGAAATAAAGGACTTTCAAGCATTCTTGATGAAAAAAACAGAGCCAAAAAGAAAATTTGGTTTTCAACTAGAAGAAGCAAGAGAAATATGAGAAGGTAAACAGGAAAAATATCATAAGGAACTTATTAAAGTTGAACTATTTACATTCCTACATGGAAAAACAATAATTGTAACTCACAAGACTTTTATCAGTATGAGGATAGTTGAAGGGAATATATATGTATGTATAGGAGGGTGTATGTGAATATAAATATATGTGAGTATGGGCAGATGTATGTACATGTATACATAGACAGAGGGCACAGGATGAGTTGAATATGAAGGGATGATATCTAAAAAAATAAAATTAAGAGGTGAGAGAGAAATTTATTGGGAGAAGGAGAAAGGGAGAGATAGATGAGGGTAAATTATCGCATATAAAAGAGGCAAGAGAAAACTGTTACAATGGAGGGGAAGAGCAGGAAGGTGAAAGGGAATGGGGAAACCTTATTCTCATCAAATTTGGATTAAGGAGAGAATAACATACATATTTAATTGGGTCTTACCCTACAGGGAAATGGGGAAGGGGGATAAGAGGGGGGATGATAGAAGGGAGGGCAGATTGGGGGAGAGAGTAGTTAGAAGCAAACACTTCTGGAAAGGGATAGGGTCAAAGGAGAAAATAGAATTGGGGGAGCGGGATAGGATGGAGGGAAATATAGTCTTTCACAATATAACTACTATGTAAATGATTTGGATTTATAACTACACATGTACAACCTATATTGAATTGCTTATCTTCCCAGTGGGGGTGGGTGAAGAGAGAAGAAGGGAAAAAAATATGGAACTCTGTTTTAAAAACAAATGCTTGAGAAAATTGCTTTTTACATGCAACTGGGAAATAAGATATATGGCACTAGAGTACAGAAATCTACCTTGCCCTACTAGAAAGTTAGAGGGGGGATGGGGGATGATATAAGAGAGAACAGATTGGGGGAAGGGGAATTCAGTAGGCTTGCTATTTTGGGGTAAGGGTAGGGGAAAGGCGGGGAGAAAAAATTGTAACTCAAAATCTGGTGGAAATGAATGTTGAAAACAAAAAAATAAATAAATAAATTGGGGGAAAAATGCTGCAGACTTGGCTAGAAACTCCTGCTCCACATGAAAATGATTTCTCAGATTTGTTCCTCAATTCCTCCTTGTCCTGAGTTTGACATGGACTATTCCAGTGTCCAAAAAAGAAAGTTTCTCTTCAAAATATCTTTTGGAAAGGGTTATGCTTTGGTTAGATGATGTTCCCCAATGCTTGGTTAAGGAAATGTGGTCACCGTACATGAATGGGATCTGCTGACTTACTCAAAGGACACATTGAGGTTAAGGATGCCCTGACACCCTTCTCCCACTCCCCTCCCCCACCCCCATCTTCCTTGAAAATGGAAGCCAGGCCACACTTCTCCACGCCCTTCCTTTATGACCTGGTCCAAGGCAGGGTGGCTCCCGCAAAGAAAGGTGGAGAGAAGAAGGGACGTTGCGCCATCAATGAGGTGGTGACCAGGGTATAGCATCGACATTCACAAGAACATCCTGGAGTAGGCTTCAGAAATCGAACTCCATGAGCTCTAGAGGAAACCCGCAAATTTGCCATGAAAGAAATGGGACCTCCAGATGTGCGCATTGACACCAGACTCAACAAGGCTGTTTGGACACAGGAAGAAGGAACTGTCCAGACCGCATCCGAGTGCGTCTGTCCAGGAAACGCAATGACGATGAAGATCCACCAAACAAGCTGTGTGCGTTGGTCGCTTATGTGCCTGTCACCACTTTCAAAAGCTTACAGTCAATGTGAATGAAACTAAATTGAACTTCGTTTAAATAAAGTTATAAAATGTGAACACATATACAAAAAGAATCCTAGTCAAAGGAGAGGCAGGGCATGTGTCCTTCCCTGAGAGAACGTTCTCCCGGTCCACTTAGAGGTGGGGGAGGTAGTCTTCACTACAGCCTTGAAGTGAGAAGGGGATTTTATTTTATTTGTGGTTACTGATGGGCAATGGGGAATCAATAATCGTGTTTCTGATATCCCAGTCAGTTAATAAACATTTATTAAGCCGTGACTATGCGTCAGGCATCCAAAGGAAGGCAACAATGCTGCAGGCGTCTGAGAGGTTCACATCCTAATTGGAGAGATAGCAAACAAACAAACAAAACACTATGTACATACGAGATGCCCAGATGAAAAATGGGGCGCGATCCCAGGGAGCCAGCGGCTCCAGGAGGATCAGGCTTCTCCTAAAACCGTGGATCTGGCCTGAAATTTGTCAGGAAGTCACTGAATGGGGATGGGGAGGGAGAGCATTCTTGGGGGAAGAAACAGTGGGGAGGAAGGGAAGGGTGGGAAGGGGAGAGGGAGGGGGAGGGGAGGGGGGGGGGGAGGGAGGAGAAGGGCTTGTCATTCCCCCTCCAGGCTTTAGTTTCCTCCACTGTAAAGTGAAGGATCTGGACCCGACGGCCTACATCTAGCTGCCCTTCTAGGCTCTAAATCTATGACTCTTGGATCCTATGGAGTCTGATTCCTGCCTTTTCCTGAAAATGCCTCTTCCCAGAAATGAACACGATCATCCAGACACAAATCGAGCATTGCACAGACAGCAAGAACACACACGCATGCACACACACACGCATGCACACCCACTCACATACACATGCATGCCCACACATACACACGTGTGCACATGCACGAACACACATACATATGTGCGCACATACACATGTGCACACGTGTGCACACACGCATGCAGACACATCCGCATACACACACGAACAAAAGCTGGGTTCTGGACGGCTATGCAGCACAGCAGGGGTTCTTGCAGGCTAGGGTTTGATCAGAAGTCAGCCTACCATAGTTGGGAGACTCTTCACCCCCAGGGTGGTTGCTAACTGAGATTTTTTTTGGCCTGTCTACTTAGGCCTAAGAAAATAACTGTCTGTGCTGAGAAAGAAAATGTCGGGTCTTCTGAAGGTTGGGAGGACCATGCCAGGTCAGCCCTCAGGAGCCTGTCTCTCCTGGCCCCAGCACTCGGCTGCGGCAAAAGAGGCCCACGACAGGAAGCCAGTCCCCTAAGCTTAGCCCAGCTGGTTTCTGCTCCCTCCTGTCCCGTGGAAGATCCGTCCCGTGGCAGATCCATCCTGTGGCAGATCCGTCCTGTGGCAGATGCACTGGGTAATCAGAGCAACCAAGACTCTCCAGTTCAGCACAAAGTTAGGCAGGGATCCAAGCCAAACAGGGTGGGCAGCCTGGCTAACCTCAGAGACTGTGAGGATGATTTTTCACCCTTAATTAGCATGCAGCTGTAGAGGCACAACCATAATTTGCTAAGTAAACATCACTTCCCATGAGGAAATGGGTTCACCTACACTTCTAGCCACTTATATGTCACAAGAACCAAAGGAGGGAGGTGTGGGTGAGCAGACTTGTTTCTGAAAATTATCTGAAGGTTTTAGGGGACTGCATGTTCAGATGGAGACAACTGTGTGAAATGACTGTCGAGAAAACCTCTGTAACTTTGAACTTCATTAAGAGAGGCAGGTGCCCTGGTGCCTCTGACCTATGAAGGTGTACCCCGAACCTTGGAAATCTCAACCACTATGTCCAGTTCTGACACCATATTGGAAGAAGGACATCGATAAGAGGAAGACAACCAGGATGGAAAAGACCTGAACCTCGAATCCATGACATTTAAGAATTGGTTCTACATAATTGTACGGATTTGCTGATTGGTTGATCTATTGATCTGTGGGAGAACAGGGGTGTCATGCCTGGAGGAGGCTTAGGAGGGAGACAACTTGTCTTAAGTCATTTGAAAGGCCTAAAACGGAAGAATTACTCCTATTGGAACTAGGATCAATGGGCAGGAGCTGCAGATAGGCAGATTTCAGCTTGTTTTAGGAATTATTTCCTGACAATCTCATCTGGAATGGCCTGCCTCTGGGGGTAATAGTATTCTGCCTAAGGGGAGATCTTCAAGCAAAGGCTGGCGAACCACTCAGGCATAGTGTAGTCATATTGTTTCAGGAAGATTTGGTGAATTGGCTTCCAATATCCCTTCCAGCTCTGAGCTTCTGGGTGATGTCTGGAGTACCACATTACTGTGTGGGATATGGAGACCCTAACCCAAATTGACTACTCAGAGACCTCTCAAAATGAAGGTAGAAAGTTTTATTAGAATCTTGCAAGAAGCGGGAGGTCCAGTCTCTGGGACAGAACCAAGAGAGAGGAGGCAGAGGTACAGAAGCAGAAACTGGGTTAAATAAGCAAGGGTTACCCACCCCTCCCAAACATTAACTTCATTATTACTAATGAGGCTCTAATTTGTTAGATAACATACATAATACATGAAGTCCATTATGCAAGCGCAGTAACAACCTCAGAATACTGAACCCCCTTCAGTCTAACCTAGATACATCCTTATCTGGGCCTGAGTATCCCAAGGCCACTGTCTGTTTCCAGATTGGTCAAATCCACCTGCTGCTGCCAGCTCCTTCCATTCTACATTATTTCATTTTAGTATTATCTAGGAGTTCTCTGGGAACTGGGGACTTAAATTCTTCCCAAGGCTACTGCCTCAACTCTTCCCAAGGCTACTGTCTGGTATTTTTTATCAGTAGTCTTGTTCAGCAATTCTTGCAGTTCTATAGAAACTTAACCCTTTGCTACCTCTCACACTACCATTCCTTTCCCCAAACTAAAAACACCCCTAATTTGGTCTCAATAATTAATCCATTCAATTGTATTAGTACTCAGTAGCTCTTACATTACCTTGAAATACACAACGACTTACATATATATGGGGAAACAATGCTGAATTTAGTTACAAAATTCAAGGAAGTAATAAGAATGTATATATGATATTCAGAATGGGGAAACTTCACTGCAAGTCATTTCACACATTACCCAGTAGCCAGGTAAGAAATATCTCATATTAAACCTCTTTCTTTGAAACTCCACATGTAGCCACTGCTCCGAGCCTGGCCCACGACCTCAGTCCACTACCCCAAAGAGTCGCTACTACTTCTGCTTCTTTGTGAATCCACACCTGGGAGGGGAAGGGGGCAGGCCTTTGTCCCTTCTAGGGCTCCTGAGAGCCTCTCCAGTTGGCATTGGGACCATCTCAGCTCTGAGTCTTCAGAAGCTGGCCAGAAACAGATCAAGCTCAGAGGAACCATTTACTGAGAGCTGACCTAAGGCACATCATCATAGTGTTCAGATCATTACACGTCATCTGAAAATGTAGAATCTTGTGTCAGATTAGTTACTATCTCTATTACATCTTAAATGAGAGTGCAGGAAAACCTCTATTAAAACTCATCAGTTGGCAATTCTGGATTTTTGTTCTTTAAGGAGACATTATAGACCTGATTTTAAAAAATACATTTATAGTATGATGGTGGATAACCAAAATCAATCAGGAAATTCAAAAACATAAATTATGGAGGTTATGAAGGAAGAAAATTCCAAGAGTGTCTCCAAAATTACAATAGTCTTTAAAATATGAATGTGTGAAACAGAAACTAATAATGAATTAAAGAAAATATGAATAAAAGCATAGCCCTTGGGTTAGAGATAATTAGCAAAAATAAAGAACTATCACAGAATGAAAAACTTTTGAATATGATAACACCTCCTGAATGGAAAGCAGGATTCCTATTTAAGGAGTGCCTGGGTAAAGTCAGCCTTCAAGTTTCATGGGCATAGCGTCAGGAGATGGAGGAGACCAATATTACTGGCTCCCAGAGGGCATGGAAGGAAGAAGGGAGAAGAAAACTGGAAGGAGGAAAGGAGGGAAGAGTTTTGAAGGCAAACAGAGGACTTTTTTTCAGAGGTAATAGGGAGCCATTGGTGTTTATAAAACTGGGGAGTGAGAAGTGTTTGAAATTGTTGTTTAGCCTTGATTGATTCTTTGAGACTCTGTGGACTCTGCTGTCCTTGGAGTTTTCTTGGCAGAGATAAGGAAGTGGCTTTCCATTTCCTTTTTCAGTGGATTAAGGTAAACAGAGGTTAAGTGACTTGCCTGGGGTTACACAGCTAGTGTCTGAGGTCAGACTTGAACTCAGATCTTCCTGACTCTGGACCCAATGCTCTATCCACTGAGCCATCCAGCTGCCCCCAGTGTTTGAAATGGCTAGACCAACTTAAGAAAGATCACTTTGCAGCTGAGTGGAGAATGGACTAGAGCAGGAAAACTCGTGAAAGTCTAAGCTTGGAAGGATGTCTCCGGCCAAGTGTCACAGGAGGCTCAATTCAGACAATGTATGTGTTCTGCAAACCCCAAAAGGCTGTAGAAATAAGCCCTGCTGTTCTTACTGGACTGCCCAGCATGGGAACTGCCTCCCTTGTCTCCTAACTAATGTCCACCTTGGCTTTGGCTCAGTTTCCCTGCTCTCTAGCTTAGGACCCAAGCCAGGGCACGCTTCTCTCCGCCGGTGCCAACAAGAGTATTTCCTCAAGCCCCCAGAACATGCCCTGTCCTTAGCCTGTGCATGCACATACAGAATGGGAATGGGTCCAGTCAGATCTTCCATAATGAGCCCTATTATTCATTCTGATGCTTAGGGCTTGTTCTCAGCCAATCACCAGAGCAATAGAAAACCATCACACTGTTTGGGCGTGAGCATGTAGCCTTTTAGTTTTCTCCTCTCTGGGGAGAGGAAAGGGAGCTAGAGAGCCAGATGGTTTCAGAGTCATTTGGATGGCACTCCAATCAGGATGTCTGTCCCATTGCTGCAGAAGCAATAATCCAGCCCAAGGCCTAGCCCTTTCACTCAGAGGACATGGAATGAAATGCCTTTCATTAAAGGACAGGGGTCTAAAAGCGTCAGGAAGGCTTGGCCTTCTCCTCCTTCATCATTTAGCAAAAAGCTCAAGCTTCCCTCTCTGGGATACCAACATTTTTTCAGGCCCTGGGCCCTCAGAGCATTCACAGTGAAAGCCTTTGACACCGCATGAGATGCCCAACCTGCAAGTTCTCTGCCACCTCCACTTAAAAAGAATGACTTTGTTCTGACCTTGTCAAAGAGTCTTGTCATCCTGCCTGCTGGTCCTGCTCCATGTCCTGGGGTGCCACTTCCTGCCCATGGACTGTCCTGTCCTTGGCTTTATATTATGATCCTTTGGCAATGGCTCTGATCTCAAATTCCCAGAAACCAGAGCCTGGGCAGCCACCCCTTGAAAAGAGGTTGACTCTGGCCTCATTCATGTGGGTTAAGCCCTTCCATTGTCCTTTGTCTTTAAGAAACTGAGTTGCAGGTGAAATCCTCAGCCCCTGGGAGGCTGGGGGCTCTGTAGGGGAGCTTTAACCTCCTCTGTCCAGGTCCAATCCTCCAATCCCTTCTGGGCCATTGTCAAGCCACGATGCTGCCTAAATGCCCTCCCCTCTTTCCCTGTTAGAATCTCAGCTCCTCGGAGGTACAGCCTGCCTAGCTTTCTTATCTTTGTAGTATTGAATAGAGTCCCTGGCACAGTAAGTGCTGAATCAATGCTTTTTCATATATGATTCTCGTCATTCACTCATGGCAGGGGGACCCTGGCGGCATCCTTCACCCTGACAGCTGCTCCTATAAGCAGCAGCTCCAAACCTTTCCCCAGATGTTACAGGTGAGAAGTGAAGGAAAAACAGACTTTTACCAGAAGGACTTCCGCCCAGCTCTCCCACCATGGGCCAGCAGCTTCACTGCTGTGCACCTGCAAGGTGAGTAGGCTGGAATAAATCTGCAACAGGTCTGTAAGAGTCCCTCAATCCCCCAGGGCCTATCCTTCTGGTAGCTACAGAGCACAGTAAGTGAAAAGGAAGATGGTGGCCTCTGAGCAAGAAAGGACTGAATACAGAGGGAAGCGACCAGAGGCAGGGAGACCATTGAGCATCTTATTCCAATAGTCTGAGGGAGAAAAGCCAAAGGGGCTGGGGGAGCAGGGGTGGGAGGGAGGGGAGATAGAGAGCAAGCATTCTCAAGGGTCTACTATGTGCCACACAAGGAATGCTTGACAAACTACTGGCAGTCATAGGTGTCAGAAACCTCATGTCCAAAGAGAAGCATCCTCTCCAAATAATCACTAATCTTTATCTCTTTTGATATAAGGGATTGACATTTATTGTCTGTCAACCCTTATCACTACCCAGTACAATAACATCACTTACCCTCATTTAAACCTTCTGCAGGGGGGGGGGGGTTGTGTCTGTGTCCATGTCCGTGTCCGTGTCTGTGTCTGTATTTGTGTCTGTGTGTCTGTCTGTGTATGTGTGTGACTGTGTCTGTGTGTCTATGTGTGTCTCTGTGTCCATGTGTGTGTCTCTATGTGTGTCTGTGTGTCTGTCTGTGTCTGTGTGTCTATGTGTGTGTCTGTGTATGTCTCTGTGTCCATGTCCGTGTCCGTGTGTCTGTCAGTGTCTATGTGTGTGTGTGTGTCTATGTGTGTGTCTGTTTGTCTCTGTGTGTATC